>NC_048218.1:127993196-127996152 GCF_002007445.2 Ailuropoda melanoleuca | reverse complement strand
ATATCAGCATTTAAAATTGCTTCCTTTCTAGATACATTTGCTTGCATTTTTAAGCTTCAATTTTGTTGTGGTGGTTGTTTCATTTCCTGACTATCTCTAACATTCTCTAGGGACTTTGAATTTTGTCTTGTTCCTCACTGGTATTTAGCAACAAACACTTCTTCATTTAGCATTATCTGATAATGTAATTAACTTGCTGTTTTCTGTTGTTTCAGATCAGTAATGAGGATGTTAAGGTACATGTGACACTAGTCTCCCTGGAAGGTCACTAGAAGCCTGTACTCTTGCGATGTACGTGGCCAATTATCCCCTATCATCCTCTGATCAGGTTTTTTTTTGTTTCCAATCACGGGGTAACGTTCATATCCTTGTCAATTTCAAGTTTCTCAGTAAAACTGCATGGGAACTGACAAAAGATGATACCCAATACACAGTCCTTTGTGTTTTTACAGTTACTGACACCCAGTATTATCCAGGAGGCACACACTGAAACAATACTTCATGGTTTTCTCCAAATAAATTAGGAAAATGCTAAGTAAACGTAACTATCTTTGAAAGGGGAAACTGAGGTAGAGAAGCCCAGGACATCAGAACTTTAATAATTCAATCTGACTACTTTTGTCTTTACTTATTTTTAAAGGAAGGTTACATAACATTCATTAAAGCCAACATAAATATGTATATAATAATGCTGCATTATTTGGACATGGTTGGAAAATTGGATTTTCCACATAAGCAAATTTTCCGGATGAGTCCAGAAAAAGGAAGTTTATGCCATGGGCACAGCAGAAAATCTTAAACTTGGAGTATAAGAAATGTATCCAGAAGAAGGTTTTTGAGAAGAGGAGAAATGCTTGAAGATCTCCTTTCTCTGAATTTTTCTCATCTTTTTCTCTTTCTATTGTAACACACCAGCTCTGACTCCTTAAATGACTCAGAAGACTATGTCTTTTTTCTTTTATTTTAGATCTCTTTTCTTCTTCTCCCCCAAATAGTGGTTTTTTCCTAAGCCTTCAAAACTATACTTATTAATCAATTTATTAATCATATAACTAGTCTCCAGACTATAGTATTTTTAAATGTCTATTTTTTGCTTTCTTTTCTGCCTTTTTCATATAGCCAACAATCAACTTTGTGTGGTCATCAGAAATGCATTGATTAAGGGCTCAGACTAAACCAGGGGTGAGGTTCTGCCCCTTACTAGCATAAAAAACTAGCTGCATAATGAGAGAGCTATTTAAATACCATGGCTCTGATTGCTATCACGAGGATAATAATACTGCTTATTTCCTAAGACTGTTGTGAGGATGAAACAAGGAGAATGAGGTAAAGAACCAAGCACAGTGGATGACACACAGAGCAACACTTAGGGAATCATACATTCTTAAATAAATATAAAGGTGGATAATCTGACAAAAGCTTCTTTCTGATTTAGAAGTTTATTCTGATTGACTTATAAACTAATGAATATTACATTTTGCACATTTATTAGTTAGTTCTATATATGTAACAAATAACCTTCTTGGAGAGAATATAGTAATCTGAGCCTATTCCACAAAACCCAGACTATAAGGTCATGGCCAATGTAGATTAATAAATCCAAATGAAATATCCCCATTTTTTGTCAGTAATCAAGGATCAGTATTGTGGTGTTTAAGTGTAACACTTCACTGTCTTTGCTGTGTTATTAATATGTCAGGGAAAGATGGAGGGCAGAAAAATGGAATATTATTCAGCCATCAAAAAGAATGATATTTTACCATTTGCAATGACATGGATGGAGCTAGAGTATATTATGCTAAACAAAATAAGTCAGAGAATTACAAATACCTTATGATATCACTCAGATATGGAATTTAAGAAACAAAACAGATGAACATATGGGAAGGGGGAAAAAAAAGAAAGAGAAACAAATCACAAGAGACTCTTAATGAAGAGAACAAACTGAGGGTTGATAGAGTGAGGTGGGTGGGGGATGGGATAAATGGGTGATGGTCTTTAAGGAGGCCACTTGTTATGATGAGCACTGGGTGTTATATGTAAGTGAAGAATCACTAAATTCTACTCTGGAAACCAATATTACACTATATGTTAACTAACTAGAAATTAAGTAAAAATTTGAAAAAAAAAAAAAAAAGAAAGAAAAGAGATTTAATTTGTGAAAATACAGACAAATATTATGGAGCTATTATAGAACTTCCCAGTTGATTTTGCTATGGAATTTTTCTCCATTTTCATATTTTAATTTGAGAAATTCAACTCTCAGCCATATAATCCATATAATCATATTTTGATCAATATTTGACCTTGTAAAGTTTTATACATTTCACAGTGACATATAAAAGTTATACTCTTTCCAGTCAAACAAAATAAATATTTACCCATATATTGAAGAGTCTAAAACAAAGCTGGGTGGATGTCTTTGAGATAAAATTTTCCTCAGATTTGTTTTTTTAAAGATTTATTTATGTCAGAGTGAGTGAGGGGAAGGGCAGAGGGAGAGGGACAGAGAGAATCTCAAGCAGACTCCCCGCTGAGCACGGATTCTGGTGCAGGGCTCCGTCTCACGACCCTGAGATTGACCTGAGCTGATATCAAGAGTGCAATGCTTAATGAACTGAGCCACCCAGGGGCCACAAATGTAAAGTCAGGTCATGAGTTCAACTTGAACCATCAAGTGAAAAAAGTAAGTTATCTGTGAAATGTTAACTGTATGAGTATTATTACTCTATTTACTACAATTTTATTAAACATTCGATTTGCCAATGATTCATACTTCTTGTTGAAATACTGTTATTGCAACAATTTTATACTTAAAAATAAAACTTACACTTGTGTGTTAGCATTACGGGTTGTGGGAAGTCATTCTTGTGAACTGGCAAAGGGGCAACTACAGTGTTAAAATAATAACTTTGTAGTCCCTTTGTAAGTCAAACTTTTTTTTTTTTAATATTTT
>NC_048218.1:127839646-127992938 GCF_002007445.2 Ailuropoda melanoleuca | reverse complement strand
TTTTTTTTTTTACAAATAGTAATTATCCAAGGCCATGCTCATCTCCTGCTATACTGAAAAGCTCCGTGTAAATGGATTTGAAAAAAAAATGTATTTCAAAGATATTTGATATTTAAATCCCCAGTTAAATCTTTAATAAAAAAGCATTTATTTTTTAAGTTTAATCATGTATAATATCCTGTAAGTTGAACTGTTATACATCAAGTTCTCTAAAATAGAAAAAAAAAAAGGCACTTCTGTGTGCTCTAGATTTTATCTTCATTTTCTCGATGTAGAATTAGCAAAAAGGGGATTTAGCTTTCAAGACAGGTGCCATTACATTAAAAAATTTAAAAATGTAAATCATGTTTTAATTTACATAAAAATATAAAAAGATAATATGCAGGAACTTATCCTCCAAAAGAAAAACTGATTTATAGTGGTACTCCAGAGCCTTCTTTCTCTGACAACACACACACACACACACACACACACACACACACACACACNGCTCAGTCAGTTAAGTGTCTGACTCTTGATTTTGGCTCAGGTCGTGATCTCAGGGTCATGAGTTCAAGCCCTGCATCAGGCTCCATGGGAGTCTGTTGGATATTCTCTCCTTCCCACTCTGTGCCTCCCTTCTCTGCTCCTTCCCCTACTTGCACTCACTCTCTCTCAAATAAATAAATAAAATTTAAAAAAATAATAAAATAATTTTATCTAACATTGCAATCACTATTCCAGAGACTGATGCTCGTAAGACCATCATTTTTCACTTTCTAGTAGCCCTGGAGGTTCCCCAGAATTTGGAGGATCATGAAATCCACAATAGCATTGTCTGAAGTTGAAGACACAGTCCATAACTGCACCTTGAATCTCCCTCTTGGAACAGAACTGACAACTCAAAGACCGTGATTTTGTAATAACAGCTCAAATTATTGTTCTTTGCTCATATTTTTAAAAATTTGTCTACATGTTGATACACATTTTGCCACTCTTCTTCTCATTCATGTTTACAATATCATCCTACAACTTATTCATATCAGGCTAGTATTTCACTCCCTGGAGGAGTCTAGTGTTACCCATAAGCTTGAATATTTCAATGTGAATTCTCACTTTGCGGTGATTTATGAATCACTGAGTTGAGACCAAGGGCAAACAGATATCGAAAGCAGCAGGCCAAGGTTCTAAATATGTGGCCAGGCCCTCTCTATGTGAGTAATGCCATGCTTTTTTTTTTTTTTTTAAGATTTTATTTATTTCTTTGACAGTGATAGAGACAGCCAGCGAGAGAGGGAACACAAGCAGGAGGAGTGGGAGAGGAAGAAGCAGGCTCATAGCGGAGGAGCCTGATGTGGGGCTCGATCCCATAATACCGGGATCACGCCCTGAGCCGAAGGCAGACGCCTAACCGCTGTGCCACCCAGGCGCCCCGACCATGGTTTTAATATAGCAAAAGCAGAGATGAAGATGAAAAGGACTTTAAAGATTCCTCCACATTGTTAAAATGGTCAATATTAAACATGCTCACATTTGTTTGTATAATAAACCACAATTTCTAAGATTCGGTCTGTAGGATTTCCTTTAGGAAAAACTTAAGGATACTTGTATTAGAATTTACTTTTCCAGGAAAGACTAAATTGATTATGGAAGAAAGAAAGGATAGACAATGACAATGCTAGAATAAAATAGCATTAATAAACAGAAAAATGTAGATGTTACCACTTGTGACAATTTTAAAGGCTCTACTCTGGGCCTATAATCATTAAATAATTAGGACTGTAGAGAGTGAACATTTATATAATATAATAAAGCCAACTCTTATTTACTAGGGGAATACATTCTCTATGGGAATGCTACATTCAGATTATAGAGCTAAAACAACAAAGATTTTTATTTTACTTTTAAGATTTTATTTATTTATTCGACAGAGATAGAGACAGCCAGCGAGAGAGGGAACACAAGCAGGGGGAGTGGGAGAGGAAGAAGCAGGCTCCTAGTGGAGGAGCCTGATTTGGGGCTCGATCCCACAACGCCGGGATCACACCCTGAGCCGAAGGCAGACGCTTAACCGCTGTGCCACCCAGGCGCCCCAACAACAAAGATTTTTAAAAAGTATTAACATTAGACTAAGAGGTTCACTCACTACTGACTAGTTAGCTGCAAGGCCCTGTGTTCCAGGGAGCTTTGGAAAGTAGACACAATGTGTTGCTTTTCAACTGAATTAGTTTGCCTTATAAAACAGACCTTTAAAAGGCATTTATTGAAATTTAACAATGGAACAGAAGATGTTGCAAAGTGAGAGACAGTTTCCTTTTTTTTTTGTTCAAGTTTTTATGTAAATTCCAGTTAGTTAACATGCCGTGTAATATTAGTTTCAGGTGTAGAATTTAGTGACTCATCATTTACATACAATACCCAGGGCTCATTACAAGTACCCTCCTTAATCCCCATCACCCATTTAGTGCATCCCTCCACCCACCGCCCCTCCAGCAACCTTCAGTGTGTTCTCTTTAGTTAAGAGTCTATTTTCTGGTCTGCTTCTCTCTCTTTTTTTCCCCTATGTTCATCTGTTTTGTTTCTTAAATTCCACATATGACTGAAATCACATAGTATTTGTCTTTCTCTGACTTATTTCATAATACGAGAACATAACAGGAGAGATAGTCTTCTTAATTAAAGTGATGACTAGGTATTAGAACAATGGTAAGGAAACTAGTGTTTAACTTAACCTATGAATAATTATCAAACATTATTAGAAAGACTATTACTGTTTAAAGCTGAAAAGTTAACTATCATTAGTCTTTGTGATGCTGGCCTTAGCACAAAAATCATAATGTGGTTTTATTTTAATCAGGTTGGCTTCATAGCTTAGGTTTTCATTTTAATCAGGTTGACTTCATAGTTAACTCTACTATGAAAATAATATGCTTTCGTAATTAGGCGTGTGCAAAAAGCATTAACTACAAGACTGCTCATTATAAAGCTGATAAAACAGCGAACACTGGAAACAAGCAAAATGTCCATAAATAAGGAACTGATTAAATACATTACAGTACAGACATATAATAGAATACTCTCCAGATGATGATGTAGACGGATGTTTATTAGAAAAACATTTAAAATGTACTGTTAGGTTTTAAAACAAAGCTAGATTATAAAATGGAACGTATGGTAGAGCCCCAAGTAGTAAAAATAAAATTGAACACATACATATGTCTAAAGAAACATACCCCAAGATACTTTTCTCATTTCTGGGAAAAGGAACATGTGTGTGTATATGCACGTGTGCACACATGTGTATTCACACAGAAGCAAGTGTCGGTGTGAAGGTGTGTGTGGACATACATAGGTATTTGCTTAGCTGTAATTTTAAACATTTTCTTCAATAAATATTACTTTCACAACCAGAAAATAAAATGAGTTTAAACATTTAAAAGGAAATAGTATTCACTGTCAAGTTTAAATGTGAAGAACAGTCTGTTTGTAGCATACATTTGTCTACTGTCATTCTTTTAAATTATAAGTCCATATAAAGGCATTTTGCATTCTGACCCAAACATGAAATACAGAAAGCCAAAAAAATTAAACTTGACATTTTTACTAAAAAACAAACTCAGAAGAGAGAATATCTAAAAGAAATAGTTGGCAGGGAAAAAAAGTATAAATAAATAAATATATATATATATATATATATGAATATATATATATTTTCCAAACAACCTTGGGATTAGAAAATAAGTTTTTTTTTAAATGTCTGATTTGGAGTTGCCAAAGTGAACTATATAGAACTGAAGTTATAGAATAAATACTTCTTGAGAGAAAATTCTGATTCCCTTTGATCTTTAAAGAAGTCATCTCGTCATGCTCCAAATGAACCATTTAGAAATCTCCTCCTGCTGTTGATTTGTACAGAAATTCTGATTTCAGAACATATTTGAGATCCATTATATTAAATAAAGAAACCTGTGTTTTAATAGCAAACTATAAATTTAAAAATTAGGAATTATTTTCCTTGAACTGATGACAGTACAGTTATTTATACTCTCAGTTTCTTCTAATAGGCTTTTATTTTTCTTAGAGTCCATAAATATTGCTTTAATTTATTATACCCAAGATCTTTAAATGGAGACAAACGCTAAACACCTTCTATTTATAAGTTCTGATGATATATAGATAACACAGATTCAATTCTTCATCTACCATCCATCTGTACAATACAGAAACCTCTGTAGAGCTATCCTTTTGAACATACATTTAAAAATTTCTCCAATGTGGTATTTACTATAAATTACAAGGTCTTAAAAATACCAAATATTTCCAAAAAAGCAAATATTTCATTGTAATATTTTAGAATTAAATGTTACCATTTAAAATGCCTGAAGATATATTTACTTAGATTTCTTTCTCAAAATATATTATTAACACTTCATTTTAACACCAGAAAATAACCAAAGTCATAGTTGGTATAATACTTAAAAGACTTGATTGTTTTCACCTAATATGATTGTAGGTACATTTTTCCGTTCCATCTTTCCCTACCCCACAGGAAATGATTCCATGCCAAATCCCTTAAATTCCTCTTTTGAAGTTTAAAATTAATTCCCATGGTTGCTCTTCTATAATCCCCCATCTTTTAAAAAATGCAAAATATGCTTATACTTTTTGAGAAATCAGATGAAATCCCAAATATCTTATATGAGTATGTGCTATGCTTTTAAAAAGAAAGCCCACACGCTCCTTCTCAAAAGCTATTCATCAAGGAGTCTAATTCTGTAATTAATACGAACAAGGTAACAATTTGCTTTAAGTGTCCACTCATAATGTTAAATCAATGTTAAATTATAAAGAACTTCCTTGGAAATACATAAGACACACACACTGATTCTAAATGAAATTCATTATGAGCAGCTCTATTATACTGAATAGCAAATGAATTCTTAATAATGAGGCACTTGATGTGTTATCCAGAACTGGGGTTGACAAGAAAGCCACTTAGCTTCACTTTCTAATAATATTACAGCAAGTAACTGATACAGTGCATATATTTTTCAATTTGGAAGGAAAACTTGAAAGAAAATTATGTTTTACCAAACCTTTTTAATACAGCCTGTTTCCTTCACAGACTTGTCGAAGGTTCTGCTCTCTTTTATAAGCTCATCTTGCCCTCACCATCAGAAGTCCATAACAACAGATGCTAGAATAATTAAAAACCTATCACTGTAGACTCTTCCATCACATCACAGACTAGGAAAATGAAGGCGGTTTATGGGTGTCCTTGTCTCACTTTATCCACCCCTTCGTGGTTGATGTGTAGGCTTTAATGTGCATCCTTGCACCTCTCCTCCGGCAGGAAGCCTGTCTCTGGGGATCACTTGCAGAAAATAGGACATTGAGTCCATAATTAAAGTAATCTCTTTCCAGGCAGATGCTGCAGTTGGCTCTGTTATCACATATTACAAAAGGCATCTTGAGGGTTATAAAATGTGCAGCAAATAGCTTTGGAGATGAGAAACAGCAATTTTTCATCTAATTTTGATCCATAGACATGTAAGCACGGTATTGCTACTTTTTGGTTTCGAGCCAAATAACTATTATGGTGCTAAGATGAGCCGGGCAGTAACCAAAATTAAAGAATACTTTAGCTTTTATCCTCAAAGTGAGAAAAGCTCTTTTGTAACCATCTTTGCACTTAGCAAATAAGGATGCCATCTCAAATCTGAGCATTAATGCCTGCAGGCGGATTTAGAAGAAAGGCTTATGTAGCTTAGCTTTACAGCCTTACTTTCAATATATTTGCTTAAGTTAAAACCAGAGGTTGATTAAGGGACCTACCATCTTGGCTCCTTTGCAATCACAGCGCGCATTTTTAATTAGAAGCATTTCTACTGTTTTTCATTTGTATGATATTTTTGGACATTGCTCTTTTGAAATATATGTCAGCCCAGATAACTAATATGCTCATATTATTCCTAATCCCTTCTCTAAATACTAATAGTAGGAACAAATGGAGGACATTTGACTAACACATTTTTGTTTCCAGCTTAGGACTTGTCAATGTGGGTAACCAAACCTGACTTCAATATTGTGAAGTGCTAAAATGGAGATGGAAATAATTTTAATATTTATTTCTCAGCGCTAAATATGACAACTTTTGAATAGGCAGTGATGTAATGTTAAAAGGCTACCTTAAAATTCCAGAAAATATGTGGGTTTAAATTTACTTCCTCAAACTGCATGTATTAAAGAAAATTTTAAGAGCAAAGTTTTACATGAACTTGGGCCTTTCGATTAAAAAAATACTATTGATAATATTAACCTTTTTATTTTATGTTAGTCTAAATAACATTCAAAAACAGGAGATATCTCATTTAGCTTAATTAACAATAGAATTATTATATTCCAGCATGTTTAAGATGTCAGAATTATGATTCAGAAGAATTTATATATCACATGAATTATTAGAGAAAAATTAACTGCAAATCAGAATTTTAAGTTATTGATAAAGTTTTGTTAAATGACCAAATTGTTATTTCCAGAATGCCTAAATTATTATAATATAAAGCCCTCTGTTATCAGTGCAATATCTGGAGGTTTAAATAGCATAGTGTAAATCCTAATTTTCTAACACAGTCTTCTGGTACATTTGTGGATTCTTGCAATTTTTCATTTATGTATGCATGCATTCATTCATCCATTCAACAAATAATTTTTAAAGAATTTTTCTTCAAATAATTTTATAACACTACTGCATTTGAAATATTGGAAAATACATACTCAATATTCTTGTCACCTCAAAGCCAGTTTTTAATTTTGCGTTTTTCTTTCAGCTTTATCTATATGAATGTTATTTTGTCCTTAGGAAATTACCTGGAATATTTATCTCTAATACTATTACGTTTTACTTACTTTGTCTGGAATTAATATAATGACACCAACTTCCTTTTTGTTAGAATTTGCCTGGTATATATTTTCCTATCTCTTTACTTTCAATGTTTTTGTGCCATTATGTTTAGGTTTGTCTCTTGGAAGCAGTACATTGCTAGATTTTTAAAGTTGGATTTTGAAAGTCAAACTGTATTAACTGGTAAATTTAATCTGTTTATATTTATTGTAAATATATATATGCAGTTGACCCTTGAACAGCATGGGTTTGAACTGTGCAGGTCCACTTATAAGGGGATTTTTTTTTTTTTGGTAAATACGATCAAGTACTGTAAATGTTTTTTCTCTTCCTTATAATTTTCTTAATGACATTTTCTTTTCTCCGGCTTACTTTATTGTAAAAGTATGGTATTTAATACATATAACGTACAAAATATGTGTTAATTAACTGTTTATCTTATCAGTAAGGCTTCTGATCAACAGTAGGCTATTAGTAGTTAAGTTGGGGGGGGAGGGCAAAAGTTATATGCAGATTTTCGACCATGCAGGGGGTTGGTGCCCCTAATCTCTGTGTTGTTTGAGAGTCATATGTCTATGGTTTTGAAGTTAACCTTTTTTCCTTTCTTTAGACGGGTTGAGTTTTCTTTAATTTTTTCTCTAATCCCTCCACTGTTTTGGAAGTTACATTTCTATCTCAGTTCTATACATTTATGTTTTTAACTGCATCTACAACTTTCTTCCAGGATAATTTGAGGACCTTAGAAAACTTTAATACTGACTTCTCTCCTTTTTCCAACTCACACATTCATGTTGCTTAGTATTTTAGTTATTCTTTGTCTTTAAATTCGATCTAAAAATAGTTATTGGTGTATATTTTATATATAAACTTATTACATATTCAAAGCTTATTTAGAATTCTAATGTGCTTGCTAATTATTATTAATTACTACATAATTTCTTACATCCTACACCTTTCTTCTGAGTTTGTTTTCTTCTTACTAAAGCACATCTTTTAAAAACTTGGTTTAAAATGGTCTGTTTCTGTGTGTGGTAAGAATATCAAGCCTCTTTTTTTTACTGTCTTTATTTTGTTTTTCATGCCTAACTGATAATTCATCTAGGTACAGAATTCTAGGATGACAATGCATTTCCTTCACGACTTTGAAGATATTGTTCCATTGTCTCCTGGCATCTCTTGCTGCTGATCAGGAAGCCACTACCACACTAAAATGACAGGAAATCTACCTTTTGTCTTTGGTTGCCTTTGAGATTTTCTCTTTGATACTCTGAAGGTTCACCATGATCTGATCCAATGCTAACTTTTTTATGTTGCTTAGATAGAAAAGACTCACATCTTCCTTAATTCTAGAAAATTCTTTACCATTATCTCTTCAGATAAGTCTGTCCTTATTCTTTCTATTTTCTCCTTTTAAACCTTCTATTTGATGTGACTTTCTTAACTTGATATTCTATACCAGGTTAATAAGGTAAAGTCAAGTCAGACTCCTCATAGAGCTTTAGTTTCTCACAAGTGACTTACTTTACCAAAAGTCTCAGTCAAATGACAAGCTTTGCTGTTTTCCCAGGCAGAGCTGGATGATACTTGAGGCTCTAGGCTCCATGCAGTGGGCCCAGTGCCAGCTCTCTCTCCTTCCCTTTCTCCTGCTGTCTTTGAAAAGGCTCTCAGCGATGGCTCCAGATTCCACTGAGGTTAAAACTCCAGGCCTAGGACCTAAATCCAGGTTTAAAATACTTGTAGATGCTGCATAATGTCTGCTCCCACTTCCTAACCCAGTCTCCATACCTCTCCTTTCTTCTGGCACCTTGTGTCTTCACTTTCTCTCAAATCAGTGTTATCTATATCTTAAATATGTACTCATTTATCTAAATTTCTATGTGATTTTAATAGAAAGAGTTTCTGTCATGAGAGCTGGTCTTCCATGATGCCAGAAGTCTTCCACAAACGTAATTTTAATGTGTTCGAAATAGCAGAAATGCATTTTTTTAATGTTTTTGTCACTTAATACTCCAAACACCTCTTGAGTTGCTACACTATCTTTACAATCACTATTTTAACAGTATGACACAGAGCAGTAATGTAGGATGGCAGCTAAAAGGACATGTGTTGGATAAAAACAGACCTATTTCTGTGAGCTCTTAAAGCTCTTTCTTTGGTAATTATGGTTCTAGGAAAGTGTAGGAACTGAATAGGCCGCCTGGTATGCAGGTGCTCACTAAATGGAAATTGCTATTTTTACTACTACTATCACTATCATCATCATCACCATCAAATGCTATTCCAAATTTCATTGTTGCTTCTTTTCATATTAATGACTAGCATTCTAGACAAGCTCATTTTAAATCTCAGGTTCACAGTGGTAAATTGTCATGGGGTAAGGGCATATTTGAGAAGGCCCTTAACTTAAAACACTGTAGCAGGGGATAGGGGGGAGTGACAGTCAGGGTGGAAGCAGGCGCTGAGACCCAAGGGTGGAGGCAGGGAGGAGAACAGTGCCTTAGCCCAGAGTAGCCAAAGAGTAGTACTAAGCCCTGAGCACTGTATGAGAAGGTAACCAGAGGGGATACCCACCTGTCACACTTGGCCTACATAAAGTTAAGGTCCCCATAAAGTTAAGGTCCATAGAAATTTCTGTCTTAGCAAACAAAATTAGGTAGGGATGCCTGGGTGGCTCAGCTGGTTAAGCATCTGCCTTCAGCTCGGGTCATAATCCCAGGGTCCCGGGATGGAGCCCCATATCAGTCTCCCTGCTCAGCACGAACCCTGCTCCTCCCTCTGCCTGCCACTCCCCCTGCTTGTGCTCACTCTCTCTGACAAATAAATAAATAAAATCATTTTAAAAAATGAACAGTTAGGGGCGCCTGGGTGGCATAGCGGTTAAGCGTCTGCCTTCGGCTCAGGGCGTGATTCCGGCGTTATGGGATCGAGCCCCACATCAGGCTCCTCTGCTATGAGCTATGAGCTATGAGCCTGCTTCTTCCTCTCCCACTCCCCCTGCTTGTGTTCCCTCTCTCGCTGACTGTCTCTATCTCTGTCGAATAAATAAATAAATAAANTCCTCCCTCTGCCTGCCACTCCCCCTGCTTGTGCTCACTCTCTCTGACAAATAAATAAATAAAATCATTTTAAAAAATGAACAGTTAGGTAACAAGCTTTCTACAAAAAATTGCCCTGCTTGGCCAGGTTAGCTGTTATGATGTTTTAAGTTCATAGGGCCATTGCAAAATCTTAGCTTTACTCCTTCTATATGACCTTTGAAGTACATGGTTACATTATGTAAATGTTAAGGTAACATTAGAGGAAAAGATAATTTATTAGATTCTCTCAGGGTTGCACATTAGAACTTTCTGTAATGACAGAAATGTTCCAGATGTGTGCTGTCCAATATAATAGTCACTAGACATACGTGGCTCCTGAGAACTTGAAACGTGGCTAGCACAACCAAGAAACTGAACTATTTATTTTATTTGACTTAAACTTAAATTTAAATAGCCACATGTAAAAAATAAATAAACAGTCACATGTGCCTTTTAGCTACTGTATTAGAAAGTATAGTTCTAAACAAATTTTAGAATATATGTGTGTATGTATATATGCATATATATGAATATACATATATGTCTGTATGTAAATATATACACAAATATAAACATATACATCACATGGACATACCAGGGAGGTATTGCAGGTTTGATTCCAGACCATGAAAGCAAAGCAAATATCACAATAAAATGAGTCAACGAATTTTTTGGTTTTCCAGTGCATATAAAAGGTATGTTTACATTATAGTGTAGTCTGTTAGGTGAGCAATAGCATTATGCCTTTAAAAAAGTATATACCTTAATTTAAAAATACTTTATTGCCAGAAAGTGCTAACCATCATCTGAGCTCTCAGCGAGTCATGATCACTGACCATGGATCACCATAACAAATACGATAATAGTGAAAAAGTTTGAAATATTACAAGAATTATCAAAACGTGACACAGAGACATGAAGTGAACAAATGCTTTTGGAAAAATGACACTAGCAGATTTGTTCAATGCAGGTTTGCCACAAACCTTCAATTTATAAAAATCGCAGTATCTGTTAATTGCACTAAAGTGACACACAATAAAGTGAGGTATGTCTGTATGTATACCCAAGTAAGTCACAGTGGACGAGGTAAGTTCTTTAAAAAATCCTTATCTGGAAGAAGCAATCAAAATTCTACTTTATACTGTAATCATGCCTTAATATTCAGAGATTTTACTAAAAAAAAAGCAAAGCTAAATAAAATCTTGCTGCTAAAATATATTATCCAAGTCACTGTACTGGCAAACCATGAAGCTGTTGCTGCCATGAGAGAAATTTATTCACCTGGCTCCCAGACATCTTTGTCATCACTATTTTTGACTGTGTAGGCAATTTGGAGAAAAAAAAAATCACACATAAGGCCTCTAAAACTGGTTTCATCAATTCTATTAATGAAGAAATAACCCAAATCTCTGCCCATATCTCATTTAGGAAATTCCTGTTAGATACAGAGAACTGCTAAGAATTGTAATACATAAAGCTTTTAGATTTGCCGAACTTGGTCTTTTTTGCTTTCACAAATGTTCCATGTGATTTCAAGTAATAAGTGCCAAGTGGAGTAGTAATCCCATCTAAACCACAAGGCCTTGTAATAAAGAGCATCTTGTGGATTCCAAACCTCAGTCCATTTACTTAAGTACCCTTCACAAGTTATGATTCCATTACACGAAGGGAAGGGAGGAATGAAAGGATGGGTTTGCCATAAGTTTGTTTTTTTGTTTATTTGTTTTGTTTTTGTTTCTAGAATTGACATTAGGAAAAACTGGTATTTCTACCTAAAAGAAAAAAAAAGCACAGAGATTTAAAAAAAGAACAAATTCACTAATACAACTATTTGCAGTGGGATAGACTTCCACAGATGCAGGTCCATCTTTGGACCCTAGTTAACCATATTTCATTACTGAAATAGAAAAATTTTCTCACTATAATGCAGTTCTACTTCTCGGATGGTCTTATGATTCTGATGAAAAGAAAACTGTCCTACGAAACTCCAGTAAATTGCCCTAAAATAACCAATGCTGTTTTCACTGTGGCTTCTTGGAAGGAGGTGACAGGAAGGGAGAAGACAGGTAATACAAAGGGGTTAGTTTTGCCTTTTGAATATCCATTAAATTTTTTAAAAATATTTTGTAATTAATATAAAAAATAATTTCTTTAGACCTTCCTGGAGATTAATGGACATATTTTATCTCAACATTTTATCATACTTCCTAAAATTAAAAATTAAATCCCCAGGAAGCATCCTGATTTCATTTGCCAGAAAGTTGATAAATAAGAATACACATTAGACCCTGAACTTAGACTGTCTTCTGAGCCTAATTGGCTATTTAACTTTGATGAAAAACAGGGACCTACAGGGAGTGAGAACCATCAGGGTCCTAACCATTTACTTTTAAGGGTAGATAATATTTTTTTTTATCCGGTCTCAAAGATACATTTTTGAGCAGCACCGAAATAATTGTGTCGGGGTGGGAAATGTCTGTTTAAAAAAGAGAACTAGACTATCAGAAAAAAATAAGAGACTTGTGAGTTAAGAGACAGATAAAATTCCTATGGAAAATAGCATATCTGGTTTTATCTAACAGTGTGGATACAATCATGTTAGCCTTCCATGAGAAGTGATTTATTTTTGCAGTAAGGCACGTAAACCTAGAAAGTAAAATAACATTTGTATGTATCAACTGTTGACATCCTTATCTGTAGGTATGAATGCACTCCCAATAAATGCACCCATGGGAGCATCCCTGATCTCATTTTAAATGTTTAAATAACAAGGCAAATACATCTGTGATTCTTCCTTCTGATGGATGGAAATAAATGGGTAACCATCCTATCTTTCCTGAGGAATCCTCCAGACACAGTGGAATGGCTCTCATCAAAAATTAAAGGCTTCTGAGATACACTCAAGGCAGCACTTCAAATCTGTCCATATGTATGATTTCCAGTCTGGTATTCAGAAACTGCTGTTGTCTTCAATTTTTTAAAAGATGTGGGGTTTTTTTTGTTTTCTTGTTTTAGTATACTTTTTAAAAAATTAGTCTTCTAGGAGAATCTTCCTTTAACATGTCAAATGTTCGAATACAGTCTACTTGTGTACGTCTTTGCTGGCCTGAGTTCATTCTTTGTTGTTGCTTCAGTATCTTAAATAGAACATTGCTTGTCTCAATTCGGTTCTTAGTTTTGAGGGATTTGACTTACGGTTAAATTGTCACTAATCTGGGCACAAATCTGATCTTTTCTGCTCCCTTTTAATTCTAATGGTATGTTAGCATCTCTGTCCAAACGATTAAACCTAAATCTAATAGTGATAAGTTTTGTCTTTAATACACACATTCCCTCCCTGATGGAATCCCCTTGTGATAAGGGAGAGGATATAATCAGCATCCAAAGAATGAACCTGCATCATAGTACATCAAGATCAAACCCATGTTTGACATATAAATCTAATATGCTTCTTCACATTTCAGAAATTTAAATAGGTGCCTCTTATATTTGTAAAAGAGCCTAATATACTGTTTTATCTTTTTAAGTTTTATTTATCTAAGTAATCTCTACATCCAACATGGGGCTCAAACTCATGACCCCGAGATCAAAAGTCACATACTCTTCCGACTGAGCCAACCAGGTGCCCCTATAGAGTTCTGATCATAGTAAATGCTCATAGATATTCCTTTTTCCCCTCCATGCCTTCATAGACTTACCCAGATATTATTTTCAACATATGATTTGTCATCCGTATCTTTATGTTTGCTCACTTTATGTAACATTGTTTAAAGATGTGAAAATTTCAATAAATATTTTGGCACTAAAAACGTTTGAATAAATAAATAGGTGCCTCTTGATATTTGAATGAGTTATATAATATTACTGCATCTCATCTAGAGACAGATTTCAAAATGAGGATAGGAAACCCATATTGGTCACTTAAAATTAGGACTGGCAATTACGATTGTAAGACGCCATCAAAGGTAAGATGAAACTCAACTTCAGAGTTCCCAAAATGTAAGAAATCTGTATCTTGAGATCAATGAAATATGATATCATTATTAGTTATTAAGAAATATTTACTGAGGGCCTTCTATTGTCTGTAGTTTCAGCATTGGGATTTCTTAGGTATATAATAGGACTATACATAGTCCCTGACCTTGGGGGCTTTAAAGTCCAGTTGAGGGGCACCTGGGTGGCTCAGTCAGTTAAGTATCTGACTCTTGATTTTGGCACAAGTCATGATCTCAGGGTCATGAGATGGAGGCCAGTGTTGGGCTCCATGCTGGAGCCTGCTCAGGATTCTCTCTCTCCCTCTCCCTCTGCCCTTCTCCTGCCACTCTCTCCCTCAAAATTAATAAATTAAATAAATAAATAAAGTCCAGTTAAAAAAGAAAATACATGTGAAAAAGTAACTAATGATATGAATTAACTCACAACATGAAAAAGTTACATAAAACATATTACGAAAGCATATAAGCATGGCTAAAGTTTAATTTCTAAAAAGTAATTCCTCCTCCCCTAAAAAAAAATGACAGTTTTGGGGCTCATGGGTGGCTCAGTTGGTTGGGTGACCAACTCTTGATTTCAGCTCAGGTCATGATCTTGGGATTATGAGATTGGACCCCATATTGGGCTCTGTGCTGGGCATGGAGCCTGCTTGGGATTCTCTCTCTTTCTCTCCCTCTACCCCTCCCCCTCTTCCTCTCTAAAAAAAAAAGAAAAAAATGACAGCTTTAAGTTTGGGGATTAGTCAGAAAAGAGAGAATCATGGTATATTTACATTCAAATGTCATAGACCTTGTTTTATTTTATTTTTGTTTAATATTCAAAGTTAATGTTGAACATTAACAATCTCCTTCAAGTACTGCTGGGCACATACTAATTACAGATACTAACCCTTACATAGAGCTCTACTGAACACATCATAAATTCTGGAGAAAGAAACAAAGGCAAGAAATTGCAAGACTTGGCTCAGAAAAGTTCAAATAAATTGCTTCAGAGGCCCAAGTTTGATCTTCAGTGTTCCTGGACTCTCTCACAATCTAATTAGGAAAAGAGATAAATAAAAGCATCCTGCCCACACAGGAAGCAGCTCCTCTATGTAACATTCAATACAGTCATGGCTTACAATAAGTAAAGAATTAACTGCTTATTAAGAATGCTAAGGGGCGCCTGGGTGGCTCAGTGAGTTAAGCATCTGCCTTCTGCTCAGGTCATGATCTCAGGGTCCTGGGATCCAGCAACTTAGGGTTCCCTGCTCAGCAGGGAGTCTGCTTCTCCCTCCCTCCTCCCCCCATCCCTTGTGCGCTCTCTCGAACAGATAAAATCTTAAAAGAAAAGAATGCTAAAAAGTGCAAACTGCATCATCAAAATTTTATTGGGAAATATGGGTGAGAGGATATGAATTTCTTTGCAGTCAGGAAATATTACTTCTGACCAAACGGTATTTTTCTAAGAAAACATTGTTTGGGTTAAGATTTAAAATACCTAAGTTATGGGGTGCCTGGGTGGATCTGTTGGTTAAGTGTCGGACTCTTGATTTTGGCTCAGTCATGATCTCAGGGCCCTGAGATTGAGAATCACATTACTGGGCTCTGTGCTCAGCGGGGAGTCTGCTTCTCTCCCTCTGCCCCTGCCCTTCCCCCAACTCAGGTGCACATGCACTCTCTCTCTAAAATAAATAAATAAATCTTTTTAAAAAAATACCTAAGCTATTTCTCAGAAGAAAATAGAGTTTGGGACCCTAGGAACAGTGAGGCAAGAAGCCATCAAACACCACTTTTAAACAGATTCAATTCAAAACTATATCTACCTGGAAATAGGCAGTTGTATGCTGCTGATATAGATTTCCTTTATGTTTTAGCTTTTAAAAAAGTAATTCTTGTCTTAAATGAAGAAGTTATACATGGCGAGAATTTAAATTACCCTTCCCAGTGCCAATATGAATAAGATAGAGCATGCCAAAACAAAGAGTCAGAGATTACTATTAAACTAAAGTAAAAGACTATACTGAACATCATTTAACTCAAGGGTCACCTTCTGTGATATCTATGTATGAGATGTTGTACCAACTGTGGGTAGAATCACAAAGAAATAAAAACGTATCCCTGTGCAATCTAATTTAACAGCAAAGGCAAGAAATTAACTTGAATAAGTATACAGTAAAATATAACCAGCATTACAATAGAGTTACAAGCAAAATGCAATCATACACATCACTTCTGTTGGTGATATCTTGGAGCTTTATAGAAGAGTTGGCATTTTAAAGAGGCCTTAAAGAATGGGTAGGACTTCAATAACGAGTTGAGGGGAAAAAGCATTCTGGGATAGGGAAAAGCACAGAGAAAGATTAAGTCAGGGAACGTTTACGGAGTCGTGGGAAGTCTTGCAATTTGTGCCTAATCGGGACATGCACACTGGAGATAAAACAGAAGATGCTACACGGCAAGACTGAGAAGACTCTTCCAACCCAAGCCAAAGGGCTGATCTTCAGAAAGGAGGTTTAAGGTATCCAAGGTCCAAGTGATCAAGGTTGTGCCTTAGGAAGACTAGCTCGACGACAATGTCCAGGATGGACTGGAGGAGAAGCAGGCTGGAGAACAGATCACTTAAGGAGCTACTGTAATCATCTTAGCAAAAGGTACTGGAAGGAAAAGGTTCTAGTATGAACAAACTTTCTAAAGGAGAAATGATAGGATTAAATGTCAATCAGCTGGGTAGGATTAATCTGATGTTTGCAGCTTGGGTAACCCAGAGGATAGGCGGAAAGTATATAATTGGTGATGTGGGAGCCATAGCAACCCTTGACCCTGAACTGTATGTTATTAAAGGTGAAGGAAAGGTAGTGGGTAATTTTAGAGTATGCAGGTTTTATGGGATGTTGTTGTCTGAGCAGAAGGTTCAGAATAGAAAACCATTCAAGATGCCCTCCAGCTCTCTTTTGCCTCACTGCTCATAGAATAGATGTTTCTGAACTGCCCTTGACCTTATTCCATTGGCCTACTCCTCCATTAAACAAATAGTTAGTGAGTGTGTACTGAGTGCCAGGGACTGTTCTAGACAGTTGGGGCAGATCCGTTAAGAAGACAGGAAAAAATTCTTGCCTTCAGGGAACTTGCATTTTGGTTGGAAGAGACAGACAATAAATAATACACATAATTAAATAAATGAAATATATTATGCTAGAAGTAAAAAATGGTATAAAAAAGAGAGAAGACTAAGAAGTATGAGGAGCAGAGATTCTGGGGCAGGGGGAGGGGTACAGTTTACACTGAGAGATGGAGCGAGTCTCAGCCTTTGAACCGCAGCACGGTGTTAATATCTACGGTTGCTGTTGGGACATCATTCACATTTCTCAGCTTCCTCTTAATGAAAGCACACAAGAGGGTCATTAAGTTTCTATGGGCCTCCTGACTTCTCACCATTATCAGTCACCTAACTGGTCACATTTCTCTCTTGGCGCTTATGGCCAGAGAGCTGAAAGCTTAATTTGTGATCTTACAAAACATGAATGGAGCCTTATGGCATGTTTTGTGTTTGTTTCCATCTTACTTTCCTAACATTCGTTTTCCTACTGCCTTGATTTCTTCACATACTTTTATCCTACAGTTTATTTTTTGTCAGCTGAAATCCAATTTAGATCTCTTGAAGTATAAAGATACATGCAAAAATAAACTGCATTATCTTTTTTTCATGATCCTGACCTCTTTTTGACAACAAAATTAGTGGCTTTAATTAAGGTCAAACCTGTGAAAATAATACATTTAAATACTCACCCTACATGTAGTCCCATGAGAGGTATATTTGCCTTCCCTATGGGTCACAGACACTTTGGGTACTTACATGAAATTCACACAGCCGGTGCCAGCAGGTGGAGCGATCCAGACGAAGCTGAGGTTGGTTGTGGGCAGATGACTCACATGAGAGGCCACCACGCTGCACATAAACTGGTTACCAAACTGGTGGTCAGACATGATCCCTGAGACAGAAAGGAAGAGAAGTTGTTATAGAAACAACAAAACAAAGTCTTTCTTATCATGACATCGACAATATTTTCTAGACATTTGTTTTGTATGTTAAGATTCATCATGTCGTTTGGCTGCCCTGTAAGTTATGCAATTTTCCATGTTCTGTTGTTAGAGGGATATCAATAATTTAAAACATTTTTGTTAAGGGCTAATCTGTTGATTTCATTGCTATCGTAGTTGCTTTGATTTTGTGGATTGGTCTTTGTCCAGCACCAAAGACCACGAGGACCACACCTACAGCATAACAAGGTTGGACTGATTGGAAGTGTTTACAGCAAACAAGACAAAATATTATTGGGAACTGGGAAGTATCTCAGTAAGAGGATGTTAGCAAAGGCTTGTTAAACTTTGGGCTTGTGTGAGGTTATTTTAGACAGTAGGGTGATCAGCCTGTCCTGGGAATTTCCTGATGTTAGTACTGAAAGTCCTGCATCCTGGGACCCCCCTAATCCTGCTAAGAAGGTTACAGGGATAGATGGTTTTGCTTTTGGATTTGGTGCTATCAGAAAGTGGGGGCAATTTTATCACAGAGTACCATACTAATTTTATATGGGAAACATGAGGAATGACATAGGGTAAAGTTGTGATTGATAAAAGTTCGCATGGAGAGAGGGATGGTCATTTTTGTGATTTGCACCATGTTCCTGCTTTTGTCTGTGTCCAGGTATGACTACAAAGTGGGCTTGGTTTTGGTTCAAGCCATCAGTTTCAAGATGGCCTTGTCTGATGTTGATGTTCTATAAAACTGTTTATATTCTACATGAGAATACCACGGCCCAGGTATGAGTGCTAGGTCAGCTCCCAGCTGAGCTATCAAGAGATGCTTTTTTTTTTTTTAATAAGATGATTTTCTTAGGTTGACCTCCAATATAAAATATTAATAAATAACCCAACAATAAGAAAATAAACAACTCGATTTTTTAAAAAACAGACAAAAGATCTGAATAGACACCTCACCAAAAAATATACAGATGGCAAGTAAGTATATGAAAAGATGTTCAACATCATAGGTCATTAGAATATTGCAAATTAAAACAACAATGAAATGCCACTTCGCAGCTATTATGGCCACAGTGCAAAACACCAACAACACCTGGTGAGGATGTGGAACAGGAAGAACGCTTATTCATTGCTGGTGAGAATACAAAATGCTATAGCCACCTTGGAAGACACTTTGGCATTTTCTTATAGAAACAAACATTATCTTAGTGTATGATCCAGCAATCATGACTCATAGTACTTACCCAAATAAATTAAAGATTTCTGTTCACATAAAAACCTGCACCTGGATGTATATAGCAGTCTTATTCATAATTGTCAAAGCTTGAAAGCCACCAAGATAGCCTTCAATAAGTGAATGGAACAGAACTGTTGTCCATCCAAACAACGGAGTATCTATTCAGGGCCAAAAGGACATGAGCTACTAAACCATGACAAAACATGGATAAATAAATGCATTTTATTAAATGAAAGTAGCCAAACTGGAAAGGCTACATACAGTCTGATTCCAACTATATGACATTCTGAAAAAGGCAAAACTACAGAGGCAGTAAAGACATCCCCAGTTGCCAGGGGTAAGGAGGGAGGCAAGGATGAATAGGCAAACATAAAAGATTTTTGGGGCAGTGTAATGATTCCATTTAATACTATAATAGTGGACACATGTCATTACATATTTGTCAAAACACAAAGAATGTACAACATTAAGAGTGAATCCTACTGTAAACTAGGGACTTTGAGTGATAATGATGTGTCAGTGTAGGTTAATCCGTTGTAACAAATGTATCGCTGTAGTGCAGGAGGCAGGAAATAGTGGGGAGTTATGGGGGGCAGTGGAGGTATTTGGGAAATGTCTATACTTTCCATTCAGTTTTGCTGTGACCTAAAAGTGCTCTAAAACCAAAGTTTATTAATAATAATATTAATAAAAACATTGCCAGGAATGAGCAATTAAATTAAAAATTCACTTCCTGGCTTTGTGAACTTAGGCAAATGACTTACTCTGAGACCCAGTTTTCTTGTCTATAAAATGGAAATACCATGTCCCCTCCATCCCAAAGTTATTGTGAGAATTAAATGATCCAATACATATGAGTACAGTCCCCCCCATGTTTGGATAGGTACCCTTTCTACATGTCCTCATAACAGAACATACATGCTTCACCATAGCACTTGACCTGTAAGGGACTAGGTCTTTAATTTTTATATTCCAAGCAACTATCACAATGCCTGACACATCACAGATACTCAAGGAATGTTTTTTCTGAGTCAATACAAGAATGATTTAACTAAAGAAATTAAAAGTAATAGAAAAATATCACGTTACATTCCCTAGTGAAACAGAATCTTCTAGAATAAAAGAATAGGTCATATTTGACAAAGAAACAGAAAAACAGGTTTGTATTTTGACATATCCTAACGATGCCCTTTTTCTCATGCGAGGTTTTTTGTTTTGTTTTGTTTTGTTTTAAGCTACATCTTGAGACAAAATTCATGAAGCCAGAGAAACCACAAGGCTAGGAAGGATAAGAGACTCCCAGGGAAATCACAGAGTGCTGCAGAAGACTCAAAAGCCATGACTCAGGAACTGCCACTCCACTCTGTTTGGGCATAAAGCAGAAATACCGTGTGTGTGTGGAAAATGACACATCTGCAGGAGTCAGCCTGACCAAAAAGGAAAACAAAAGTTCCAGCCACACTCATGTGGAAGGGAAATGAATCAAACAAAATAAGGCTTCAAGGTTTCACAGCCTTGGTAACAAGATTCACATTCAAATATCTCCTGATTCTTCAAATCCCTCCTAGAAAGTGAGTCAATGTCTAGGCTGCATATTACTTCACAACATTTTACAAAATAGCTATATTGTTGTAATTATGACAGGCCCCACTCTGGGTAAATTTGCCACAGAACAACATTCTTGCAACCCAATAGTCTGGCCCAGAAGTTCCCCCAAAAAGGCATCATCTGAAGAGATGGGATAAATACTGGTTCCTAGAGATTCTGAGTTAACTGGTTTGGGATAAAGCCTGGTTACTGGGAGTTTCAGGAGCTTACCAAGCAATTCCAATGTGTAGCCAAGAACATGCATTAAAAATGTGTCTTAGTCAGACGTTGTTCTGGCTTCAGGGCTTAGTATAATACTGATATGGTACCAACAGAACAGTTTGAAAGTATCCAGCAGCGTCTTACACAAGGGCCCTGATAGCAATGCGAAATAGTCAATCCTCTACCCCCTACTCCTAGAACCATGTACTCTGAGGGCCTTATTATGTACCTTCAAATACTAGGAGTGTGCAGTGGTCTCTGCTTTTTTAACAAAGAGCCCTAGCCTATTATACACTTATCACATTTTCTTTTTGTTTTTAATTGAATTATAATTAACATACAGTGTTACATTACTTTCAGGTGTACAATATAATGATTCGATAATTCTATACATTACTCCATGCTCATCACAAGCCTACTTTTAATCCCCTTTATCTATTTCACTCATTCCCCTACCCACCTGCCCTCTGGCAACCACCAATTTGTCCTCCGTATTTAGAATCTGGTTTTTCCCCCTCTCTTTTTTTGTTCATTTGTTTTGTTTCTTAAATTCCATATATGAGTGGAATCGTATGGTAATTGTCTTTGTCAGACTTATTTCACCTACCATTATAACCTCTAAGTCCGTCCATGTTGTTGCAAGCTGCAAGATCACATTTTCTTTTTACGGCTAACATTCTATTATATATATATATATGTATATATATATGATATACGATATACATCTTCTTTACCCATTCATCTCTGGGTGGACATTTGGGTTGCTTCCATATCTTGGTTACCACATTTTAATTGGCATTTTCTCTGAAAATATCTAAAAGTTGGCCACAGTTACAACTATTAGCAATCTATTCATTTTAATATCAACCAGCAGAAAACAACAGTATTTACAGAATACCTGTTTTGGCTCAAACATTCTGTTAAGCCCTGTGGAGGTGCACAGAAGAAATGTAGGACATGGCCCCTATCCCAAAATGACTTGGGCTGGAAAGAGACAACTGGAACAAACTGACATTCTTAAAAAAAACACCTGGAAAATAAGTAAGTGCTAAATGAAGTTGTATTTGTGAAAAAATATGAAATAGGGAAGAGNATATCTTGGTTACCACATTTTAATTGGCATTTTCTCTGAAAATATCTAAAAGTTGGCCACAGTTACAACTATTAGCAATCTATTCATTTTAATATCAACCAGCAGAAAACAACAGTATTTACAGAATACCTGTTTTGGCTCAAACATTCTGTTAAGCCCTGTGGAGGTGCACAGAAGAAATGTAGGACATGGCCCCTATCCCAAAATGACTTGGGCTGGAAAGAGACAACTGGAACAAACTGACATTCTTAAAAAAACACCTGGAAAATAAGTAAGTGCTAAATGAAGTTGTATTTGTGAAAAAATATGAAATAGGGAAGAGTGATTAATAGAAATAATTATAACAATGGTTATAATAATACTTAATTGAGCACTTACTATGGCCTGGTGCTATTGTAAGCATTTCATGAATATTAACTTATTTGAGGCTCTTCACAATCCTGTGAGGTAGGAGCTGTTAGTTTCTCCATTTTACGTGCGAGGACCCTGAACCGATGGAGATAAAAGAACGTGTTCCTTGTCATAGAGAAAGTGGAGAGTGTCACCTGGATTCAAACAAGTGCCCTTGCTATCCAGTCAGAAATGGTGCTATTAAAGAGGGAGGCTGGAGCTGAGTCTTGAGAGAAAAGCCATGATTTCCCAAATTTATTTTTATATACATGAGGCAGTATGGTATAACCAAGAGACTGTCCTCTCACTCTGCCACACACCACTGTATGACCTTATCAGGGTGTCCCCTCTCAAGCTTCAGTTCTGACATCTGTAAACTGCTGGTCCATGATCACTAAGACCCCCCCCTTCAGTTCCAAAGCTCTCTGAGTACAATCTAAATGGATAGAAGAAAGATGGGAGGACATCTCACAAAGGCAGACATAATGAGCAGAGGTGCAAATATAAAATGAGAACGAAGAGAAGGAGAGCAGTCAGACTCAGCTTCCAATGTTCTATGAAACCGAATTTACTGCCTCCACCACAATGATCTTCTTAATGGCTTGTGTCATGAAAGACATATACCATCTAATTAACGCAGGTGATTTGGGAACCTATTCTTGGGACAACTGAAATTTGAATTTGATAATGAATTTAAATTTATGATGGTGCTTTCCCTGCTGCATGCCAGATAACAGGATACATATTGGGTTTTATTATTGCTTGGAAAACGGAAAATCGGATCTATAATAGAATTTAATTACATGTATCTCAAGGAGATATATACTTATATGTATATATGTGCACCATAGTAATAATAAAGATTGTATTTTCATTGCTGTGGTTATGTGTAAACACTCGTACAAAAAAACGTTCGTGTGGAACTTCTTCCTCAGAAAAAAAAGCTATACTTTTCTAAGCACTTCAAGAAGTATGGCTCTCCTGATCTAACTTTGGGCAAAGAAAGCAAAGGATAATTTCAAACTCTGAAGTGCTACAAGATTGATAACTTGTCTAGCAAGATTTTAAAGCATCCATGTTATAAACACATTTTCCTTTTGAATATTGTGTATATACACCTGAAAAATAGAATATTCACAATCTAGCTATAATTTCTATATTCAAAAGAGTCAATATAACTTTTTGACATAGTACGGGTGTCTTAAATTAAGTCATTCAAACCACTGGATATCTAGTTTAAAAATAATATTTGCCTTCTTAATGATTGCTGTGGTTAAAGGACATAAATCTGTACCAGAGGGGTGCCTGGTACAGATTTATCTAGCTATAATTTCTATATTCAAAAGAGTCAATATAACTTTTTTATAATCTAGCTATAATTTCTATATTCAAAAGAGTCAATATAACTTTTTGACATAGGACGGGTGTCTTAAATTAAGTCATTCAAACCACTGGATATCTAGTTTAAAAATAATATTTGCCTTCTTAATGATTGCTGTGGTTAAAGGACATAAATCTGTACCAGAGGGGTGCCTGGTACAGATTTATCTAGCTATAATTTCTATATTCAAAAGAGTCAATATAACTTTTTTATAATCTAGCTATAATTTCTATATTCAAAAGAGTCAATATAACTTTTTGACATAGGACGGGTGTCTTAAATTAAGTCATTCAAACCACTGGATATCTAGTTTAAAAATAATATTTGCCTTCTTAATGATTGCTGTGGTTAAAGGACATAAATCTGTACCAGAGGGGTGCCTGGTACAGATTTATCTAGCTATAATTTCTATATTCAAAAGAGTCAATATAACTTTTTTATAATCTAGCTATAATTTCTATATTCAAAAGAGTCAATATAATTTTTGACATAGGACGGGTGTCTTAAGTCATTCAAACCACTGGATATCTAGTTTAAAAATATCTAATATTTGCCTTCTTAATGATTGCTGTGGTTAAAGGACATAAATCTGTACCAGAGGGGTGCCTGGTACAGATTTATCTAGCTATAATTTCTATATTCAAAAGAGTCAATATAACTTTTTTATAATCTAGCTATAATTTCTATATTCAAAAGAGTCAATATAACTTTTTGACATAGGACGGGTGTCTTAAATTAAGTCATTCAAACCACTGGATATCTAGTTTAAAAATATCTAATATTTGCCTTCTTAATGATTGCTGTGGTTAAAGGACATAAATCTGTACCAGAGGGGTGCCTGGGTGGCACAACGGTTAAGCGTCTGCCTTCGGCTCAGGGCGTGATCCCAGCGTTGTGGGATCGAGCCCCACATCAGGCTCCTCTGCTATGAGCCTGCTTCTTCCTCTCCCACTCCCCCTGCTTGTGTTCCCTCTCTCGCTGGCTGTCTCTATCTCTGTCGAATAAATAAATAAAATCTAAAAAAAAAAATCTGTACCAGAGTTTCTTTTATCCACACTATACTTCTGCAAGATTGGGCTTATGGTATCTTTAATTGTTCTAAACTTGCTTCCATGATTCCTTTTAAGACAGTGATACACATTTCTTTGTCTTCTGGGATGTCATTTTCCTTGACAAGTCTTCAGTTATTTTAAGTTTGTGACTAAACCTTGTATGAACTCTATTTTCCCACAGGAATACTTTTGTATGCTTTTAATGTGCACACCTTGGATCTTCAGAACTGGAACTAAAGTTTCTATAATTTCCACCATCTCTAAAGCAAAATGTACATATTCTCATAAAAATGTAGGCCATTCACTTCTAAGAAGCACACTGAAGACTTTATTACCCAAAATAACCAATGTAGTGGGAAAGTTACATATTCATGTTGAGTTTATTCTATATTTTGTAGATTAAAGGTATCAATTACTCAAATCTTTTTAGTGTATGATTTGTCATGGTTAGTGTTAAAGTGGGTAGAAACCTGTGATGGTTTATGTTCACGGATTTCAAACACTAAGGTATCTGTGGACAAGATATTGCTAAAGAAAGGGCAAGTACCTTAATATTACAGATTTTTGTTTGTGAAAAATGTAGCCTTCATATATAAAAATAATGAAAACTTAAAAGAAATATTATTTTATCATTTCAAACACTTTCAGAAAGTATAGTAGAATGTTGTTCTGTCAGGAAGTTTTAGTAATCTACTAACTTATGTCTCCATAAAAAGCAGAAGATAAGACAAATATTTAAGGTGATTTCTAACTCCTTTTATTTTTATCATTTGCTCTTTCCTTAAAAGGGATATCTAAAGGCTTCCATCAGTTAATAAAAAAATAGACCCTTCTGCAAATCTAGTTTGGAAAGTTAGTATTATATTGTAAGTGAACAGGGAAAATGAATTATAGAGCTTCTCCTAGTCATTTTTAAAATCTTTTCATTTGATTTAAATACGAATAACTGTTTACTTACAGAATTTGACTTGTCTATTATTTGCCTTCTTCGCCAGGTCAATGTTGTACTCAAACATTTCAACAAAGCTAAACACAATTTTATAGGCTGAAAAGTAATCACAAAACTTTCTGAAAACATCCTTGTTGCAGCTTATCTGTGAAGCACCAGCCTGATGA
This sequence comes from Ailuropoda melanoleuca, assembly GCF_002007445.2. Taxonomy (NCBI): domain Eukaryota; kingdom Metazoa; phylum Chordata; class Mammalia; order Carnivora; family Ursidae; genus Ailuropoda; species Ailuropoda melanoleuca. The sequence continues at coordinate 127,966,888 of NC_048218.1, read as the reverse complement.
AAATGGATAGGAAAAGAACAGCTCTTGCATAGTGCTACTAGATAATGAATAGTTCACACACTCACATATATACATACTGGGTATATTTAATTTTTAAAACATTGATTTAAAGGCGTTTGGTTTCAGGTGTAAGTCTAGAAGCAAAAAAGCACCAAAACCTTTTAAAACCATTCTGAAATTGTATGTCTATGAGCATAAGTTAGAAAATGTATGAGGATTCATGTTATTTACACCCCTCTTTTCAGTTACACAAAAAGATGTTCTTCTAAATCAACCTGATTCTTTCCTCACTCACTGCTATTACAAAGATGAGAATTACTGCTGTTGCCCTCCCTCTCTTGTCCTCTCCCAGCCCTGCCATTTCTGAATGCCTTCTCCGTGCCTGGTGTTTTAACCCTACTGTTGCCTTACTAGTACTGGAAGGACAGTAGTCAGGAAGGGTTGAGAGCACAGACCCTGGAGCCAGTCTGCCTGGGTTCAGATCCTTGCTCCACTACCAAGGAGCTATGGAATCTTGGGCAGGTTACTCAAAAACTCCATTCCTCAGTTTCCTCTCCAGGAAAACAGAGATAGTAATAATAGGGTGGCTGCAAAGATTAAATGAGTATACAGCACATTGTTAGCACTGTATGTGTTAAATATTATCACCCCCATTTTGGAGACCAAGGAGAATTATCAAGAACCAGTGATTTTAAGTTCCTTGCAAAGATAACAGAACTAGTGAATGACACTTGAACACATCTATCTTACACTGCGCACTGGCTTCTTCCCTACTTGTATCCTTATGTGGAAGTACCTCAGTTCTGGGACAGATCCATGTCCTGATCCAAAGGAAATCCTGTCCAAACCCAGTGATGGAGAGCAAACCATCTGAGAGTAAGCAAGAAGAGGACCCCTTCTCTAGGCACAAGCTTAGGTGCTCCTCCTTCATAATTCTTCATCAGACAGTTATTGGATACTCTTTGGCCTCTTGGTAGGCACATCTCTGAATGAGATACACACGTGAGTGGGACAACTTTAGGTCAAAAGCATTCCCCTAAAGGGCAAAGCCATTCAGTTACCCTTAGGTCTATGTGGCCACTGAGTTTAACAGAGCAGCAACTTTTCCAAAGAGCTATGTAACCCTTTGCACTAACCAAAGCTCTCTGAGCCAGTGATTCAAAGTATACCTCTGCAGCTCTCTTCCCAACACTGCATACCCCCTCCTCTCCCCCACTGACCGCTGCTTGGTACCAGGTAATCACTACATACTGTCTGCCCCCAGACTTTCTAAACTGACTGCACCACCCTAGCTATCTGTCCAGGACTCTATTTTGCCTCACTACCTGTTGCCTGCTCCTTTGACTTACTCTGGTATATGCTGGATTCACAGTACAACTTCCAGGCTGGAAACCAGATTTACACATTTGCAGGTAAGAAAAATCCAAAGAGGAAGAGGCTTCAGAGATATAAACCAAGCCAGTGTAGGAGGCTGAAAAGAGCCTCTGGCAAGGCTTTCTTTCCAAAACAAAACATTCTGCATAACTGAAACTTGGTACCAATCGAATACCAACTCTCCATTTCCCCTTTGCCCCCCACCCCTGGCAACCACCATTCTATTCTCTGCTTCCATGAGTCTGACTCTTTTACATACCACATATAAATAGAATCAGGCAGGATTTGTCCTTCTGTAACTGGTTTATTTCATTTGGCATAATGTGGTCTAGGTTCATCCATGTTGTCACATATGGCATATTCCATTGTAAGTATGTACCATATTCTCTTTATCCACTCATCCATTGATGGACATTGAGGTTGTTTCCCTACCTTGGCTATTGTGACCAGTGCTGCAGTGAACATGAAAATGCAGATATCTCTTCAAGATTCTGATTTCAATTCTTCTGGGTATCCACCCATAAGTGGAATTGCTGGATGATATGTTATTTCTATTTTATGTAAAATACAATATCACTGAAGCCCTCAGTGCCCTTGATACTCACAGTTGTGAACCAGAGAATGCAATCTAGCTAATGAAAGAAATTTTGAGTGAGATGAAATAGCTTCTCTGAGAGATACACAGAAATAAACCTGGATGCTGCATGGCAAGGAGTGAAGTCCACAGGACCGGTCCAATATAAAACAATAGCTGATACTGCCCACTCCTTGACATCAACCATATTTGGACTAAAATAACAGAACATTCGCCTCAGCTACTCCAAAAAAATATATAAGAACTTTCCATGACTGCACTTGATTAAATATGGATAAACCCATGCTCAGTCTCCAGCTCATACTGCACTCTTCTGTGTCCAAGCCTCATGAGGGTTGGTCTAGATGATAGGAGGAAACTAAGTTACATGCCTTCGCCCCTAGAAAGGAAGTGTGGGAATCGTATTTTGGAATGGCAGTACTCACAATGTGGGAAACTTTATAAAAATGTTGGATAATCATAGGTGGTATATGTCTACTATAGACAGCAAGCTCAGACTCTATGAAGTTCTGATTTTTTGATCCCAAAATAGCTAAAATAACTGATAGCTTTAAACAACCATGATTTTTAGGACTATGTCCATGAACCTACACATTGAGTTCCTTATCCCTTACCTTGAGTGAGCATTCTGCCACAGGAAAGATACTGCTTATAGCAGTGAATCTATTTGATAGAAAGGAAGCAAAGGCTCCCGGAAGCCCAACAAATTTCTCAAGGAGTCACATCAGAACAGATAATGTGCCTCTGCTTTCTGACTCCAGATGGTATAAATCTGCAACAAATGGCAGACATTCTTTCAACAACCAGAGTTCCTGCTAAAGGAGGAACATCAACGAGTTAGCATAATATTTATTATCTCAGTTAAAGAACACTATCTATCTAGTCTTGGAGTTATTACTGACCTCTCCCCACACCCCAGTCAATCAATCAGGAAGTTCTTCTGATGTTACCTCAAAATTTTCTCAACTCTGCCCCCTCCTGCCTAACCTTCCTACCTTGGCCTTATTTCAGGCTTTCATTATCTCTTTTTTGACCAGTACCAACAGCTCCCTAACTGGGTCTCTTTGGGTTCAGTTTTGCTTCCTCAGGCTAATTCTCAATACATATATCTTTCTAAAATGCAAATCTGGGGGCGCCTGGGTGGCACAGCAGTTAAGCGTCTGCCTTCGGCTCAGGGCGTGATCCCGGCGTTATGGGATCAAGTCCCACATCAGGCTTCTGCACTAGGAGCCTGCTTCTCCCTCTCCCACTCCCCCTGCTTGTGTTCCCTCTGTCGCTGGCTGTCTCTATCTCTGTCGAATAAATAAATAAAATCTTTAAAAAAAATAAAATAAAATGCAAATCTGATTTTATCATTCCACTGATTTAAATCCTTCATTGGCAATCCACACTTACAGAAGTAGCCCCAAGTTCCTCAAAATGACATTCTGTCCTCCTATCTATTTTTCTCTAGACTCATTTATCATGGCCCTTATTCAAACTTCACACTCCATCATGACTGAACTGTATATAGCTATATGCACACACCTCTAGCTTTGCTCTTATTCTCTCTGCCTAGACCACGGGTCAGCAAACTATTGGCCTATGGGTCAAATCTGGGTCATGGCCTATGTTTGTATTACCGTTGAGCTAAGAATGAGCTTTTACATTTTGAAAAAGTTGTAGAACAAAAAGAAAAATATGCAGTAGAGACCTACCATTATGATCTAAAAAGCCTAAAATATTTACTATCTGGCCACTTACAGAAAGTTTGCTGACCCCTGGGCTAAGTACCATTTCTTCCTCTCACTTGGCTAAACCCTTACTCATCACTTAATACACATGAGATCATAAATTCATCTCCTCCATGAAATTCTCCTGTACAACTCCTGCCTGTATCTGACATTAACATTAGGAACATCTCCATGCTCTCATGCCACCCAGAGAATAGTTATGTTATTGAACCTACTCATTGCATTACAGAGAGTTATCTGTTTTTCTCATTAGACTGTTAATTATGTTATGAATTTTTTATTCACCAAATCTGCAACAGGCATATAATCGATGTTTATGGAATGAAATGCTGAATAAAGGTGTCACTATTAACATTATGTGGTAACACAGTCATTCAAATGACAGGAGCTCTCCGTGGTACTGAAGAGACTTCCTCCAGCTCCTTCCCAGAAACTTCTGTTTTGTGTTTCTCAATTATCTTCACCAGCCTCTATAATGACTTCATGACTTTTCCTGCCATTTTCTAATCGATTTCCTGTAGAATACAAACTCTTGCCCAACTCTCTTCTTCTCCAATTAACTCTACATACCTTTTGGTCAAGGCATTTACTGTTTACCAAACAGTCATAGGCCCCCCTACACTCTAGCCCCTCTGTAGTTCAAAAGGGCTGCATGAGTAATTCTGAACAACGCAATACAAGCAGAAATGAAGTATATTATTTCCTAATTGAAGCACAGAGTAGAGTGAGTTCTCTAGGTTCCTGTATTCCCTTGTCTTGATGGCAAAAGGAGCCACACACTGAGATAGCATAGTCGCAATATGGAAATACCTTAGACTGCTGAGTCCCTACATGGAGGGCAACAACCCTAAAAAAGTCTCTGACTTATAGAGAGCTGTTGAATTAAGCTGCGATTTGGGGGTGAACTTCTTACCACAGCAAAACTGAATTTCCCTGATTAATACATCCTTTTAATATAATAACTCTTATCACAGTTCATTTACTTCTATTTCCTTTACTAGATTATAAATTTCTTAAGAGAAGTGATTTGATCCTATTGATTTTCACAGCATCACTCAATAATTGCTTACTAAATGGATGAACAGACTTCTAAGTCTGCTTTCCTTTTTTCCATGACATTTCCTACTCTCAAAAAAGAACAACAATTTGTTTATTTTACAGCAGTCAAAGGAAAACTGCGATGAATGTAATTTCCTCATATGTGGAATATGGAAAACAACAGTACCTGCCCCACTGGGCTCCATAGTTAATGTATGTAAAGTTTTAGAACTATGCCCAGCACATAATAAATATACTATACAAATGTTGGCTATTACAACATCACCAAAACTTCTTTTTAGGATCCCTAAATTTCTATCCATGTTCCCAGTAACTTACAAAATCAATCTTTTTTTTTTTTCTGGTAAAGGCACGGCATTCAGTAACTCTAGTCTTTGTTTTCCTTTAAAATTAATAAATTTACAAATATTAAATCACATATAATACAGGGGCGCCTGGGTGGCACAGCAGTTAAGCATCTGCCTTCGGCCCAGGGCGTGATCCCGGCGTTATGGGATCGAGCCCCACATCAGGCTCCTCTGCTATGAGCCTGCTTCTTCCTCTCCCACTCCCCCTGCCTGTGTTCCCTCTCTCACTGGCTGTCTCTCTCTGTCAAATAAATAAATAAAAATAAAAGTTTTTAAAAAACCACATATAATACAAAAATACAGGGTAAACATGTATAATATTACAATTATTTCAAGAACTTTATTTATATCATGGTGGCAGCTTAAGTACCATAAGAAAACACTGACAATGAATGAATTCTGACGATGAAACATATTTCATGTTTTCAGCTCATGGGATTCCAAAGCAGATAAAAGAAATACCAATACATTGTAAAGGACAAATCACAGGAAAATATGATGTATAATGCTTTCATTTACTTATTTATTTATTTAGAGAGCATGAGCACTTGAGTGGGGGAAGAGGAAGAGGGCCTTAAGTAGGCTCCAACCCCAACACTGAGTCCCATGTGGGGCTCAATCTCACAACCCTGAGATCATGACCTGAGCTGAAATCAAGAGTCAGACACTCAACCAATTGAGTCACCCAGGTGCCCCAAAACAAATTTAATTTTAGATTTGAAATTATTTTGCCTACAATTTCTAGCTGAAAAGACAACCCAAAATTTTTTTAAAGAATTCATTTACATAATTCTATAGTTGGAAAGAAAATATTAGAACTTCTATATTTTACTGTCAAATTTATATGTCCTATAATACACGAAGTATGCAAGTACAGGAGTATATGTATTAAAGTTCCAAATTAAAAGTAAATAAATAGACAAATATTTAATTATATATGTATGTTCAAAAACTTTACTAACACAAGAATTCTACATTTGGTTTAGAGACTTCGCCAGGTCAGGGAGGGATGTAAGAGATGATTAAGAGATCTGGCATGAAAAAAATCATCTCCCTTGTGACTTTCTGAGACACGAGAACTATCAAATTTTTATCTTATCCTCCTGTGATCAGTTAGGAGATAACAATGCTGATGAGAAGAAGAACAGAAAAGGCTTTGATTTGAGTCCATTGTTGTATTCTTCAAGGGAATGAAGGGGAACATAGCAGGAGGAGCACAGCAGAAATGTGCAACCAGCAGTGTGTTTCCACTTCTGCTATGGAATTATGATCTAGCATGAGGATGCCAGATTTCTGCCAAGAAGCATTGAAGATGCTATGAGGCCTTAATACAATGGAAGAGTCATGCAAAGATATTGGTAATCTGAAGCAAATTACTCTAAGTATCATAAAAGACTCCTACATTATTTTGTGAGCCCAAAGAGACAGCAAATACATCTCTTTAGGACAGACAATCAATAAGCTATTACAGCAATGTTTGAGACATTGCTGGTTTTGAAAGGGAAATAAAATCCTCTTGGGTTTTTGTTTTTTCAAAAGGAATGGCATTCTCAAAGTGGAAGAGTGTGGGCCATACTGAGACAACCAAGGAGAAGGGAGAGCAGCTGGGATACAGTGGTATGTACAGCGGGCCCAGGGAGGAGAGAGCGGGAAAGGCAACTGAGGGAAGCCAGAACAGAAAGATGTTGGATGCCTCAGTCAAGAATTGGTACGGCTGCAGGCACAATGGGGAGTGAATCTCAGAACTGTGTATACATAGAAAGAAATATAAATATGATAGTGTGTATAAAATGTATGGATACAAACCAAAGAACATCACAGATAGTGCCTGGAAAATTAACACAAGAGACCAGGCAAGGCACGAAAAGTTTGGGATTCCAGTGTTAGGAGAAAGGTTTTTGACTTGAATTCATTGTTTTATGCCTCGTATTATGGTGCTAGGGCTGCTAGAACAAAGTATCACAAACTGGATGGCTAAAAACAACAGGATTTTACTGTCTTACACTCTGGAGGCTAGAAGTCCAAAATCAAGGTGTCAGCATGCTAGTTCTTCCTGAAGGCTGTGAGGGAGAATCTGTTCCATGCTTTTCCCCTAGCTTCTGGTGGTTCCAGGCATTCTTTGGCTTATAGTAACATCATTCCAACTTTTCTTCCTCACATGACATTCTCCTTGTGTCTCTGTGTCTTCCCATGGTCGTCTTATAAGAACACCAGTCACATTGGATTAGGAAGCCACCCTACTCCAGTATGACTTCGTCTTCACTTAATTATATGTGCAATGACTCTATTTCCATATAAGGTCACCTTCTGTGGTACTGAGGCTTTAGGACTTCAACATATCTTTTTGGGGGAGACTCAATTTAACCCAAAATGTGCCTGAAGGAAATGAAGAGAATTGTGAGGAGCTACAGTGTTCTCACTCAGAAAAATACGTTCGTGATCATGAAAGCATGGACGGTGTTCTGTGACTCAGTGTTAGGTACAAAGGCTATGATTTATTAAGATGCTATCAAAGAAGAGTAACTCATTTTCTAAATATTGATTTATAATTCAAACTTGCCTAAAATACAAAGTATATAGTAAATAATACCACACAAAATCATGGGGGAGTTCATTAGAAGAATGGGCAGCAGGAGGGGGGAGAGAGAATTTACAAAAACAAAACAAAACAATGAAATAAGTTGACAAAAAGTCCTAGAAAAAAATTCTAGCTTTGCATTTAGAAATTGCATGGAGTCACAAGACTTTTGAAAGTAATATGTACCATTAAGAAGAGGTAAACCATTGTCACCCATACTTTTTTTATCAAATGAAAATCACTGGCTAACATAAACCCTAAAAGAACAAATAACCAGTTACAGTAAAATGATCATTAAATTTGTTAGCACAGACCTTCAAACAGGATAAAGCCAGCGTACCTACCAAAGGTATTAGTAAAAACTATCCTAGTATATTTGCCAGCTCAATTAACTACACTACCACGCCCCAACATATGTATTGATAAGAGCCAGGCAAAGGTTAGGCTTACATTATAATAATATAGCTCCTTATAAAGATGTCACAAGAGGTGACATCAAGATATCTTTCTAAAGACTGACTGCATAGCTGGGAAATAGCACTAATTAAACTATCATTGAATGTAGACTTTACAAAAAAAATTTTTTGAGACATAAGGAGCACTCCATGAAAGACTGCGATTGCATTTCATGAGGGAATGACCGCAAAAAGCCCACCCACACTGTCCAGTTTTAGAGGAAGTTAACTTGGCAATCTTTTAAGCAGATTGTCTTTTCCTTTCCATTCAATGTAGAGGGGTGTAATACAGCCTCACCTGGGTGTATAGGGATTTACAAACACAATTCCAATTACAAGGAACAGGATTTGCACACGTAAGGGCCTGCCCAGAGCTCTATGAATTCACCTTCTAATTTGCAGTGCTGCCCCCAGAGGCTGAGCGTGATTCTGTCCGCATATGGCGAGTGTGTGGATGCCTGTGCCCACTGCACCAGGTGGGAGGTACGGAGCTCACAGTCAGGGAGGCTGAGCAGATGATTTACAGCTGACGTCTAAGAGCTCCATTGAGAACTGCCAAGCGCTGTACTAAACGCCACCAATCAGGCAAATCCAGTGGTGGCAAACAAGCTTGGCATTAACAGCCGAAATAAAATATGCTAATCAGTTGCTCTACTCCAGGAAAGCAAGTCACCAGGGAAGGAGGCTCACATCTTTAAGGCTCTGCAGAGATTTTCAGTTAAATTTCTACATTTATCTCTAGTTAGGACTTCACGGATATTTCCACCTCATTTACAACACAGTAAATGTTTTACATGTTGGAAATCTTCAAATCCCCTTCCATGCTACCAGGAGTTAACTATGGCATTTAAAATACATAGATCATGTCTACTTTACATTTAAATACTCTCTGTAGGATGCAGGATAGTGTCTTAGTGAAGTACAACAGGACTGCCACAAGGCCCACTAAGTTCAAATCCTGCCTCTGCCACTAAATAGCTGTGTGACCTTGGCCTACTTAAACTTTCTCAGCCTCCACTTCCTCATCTGATATTTAGAATTGTTGGAGGATTAAATGAGTTAATATAAGCAACACTCTTAGTACAGTACCTGGCATATGGTATTCAATAAATGTTAGCTACTATAATTCAATAGCTGTCTGTTCACCTTTAACATGATAATTGCATTCCTAATAAATATAACATTATACAATTTGGGTAATCAAACCAGTTTGATGGCTTATAATGGGGGTCTGGAGTACAGCTATTCAGAAGATCTTTTTCAGGGAGGTAATGGAAGGGTTTTTTTTTTTAAATATTTACTTTTAAGTATATAAATACAAATCCTAAACATCATGAAAAATACAGTATTTTATTATACTTAGCTTATTCACAAGAGCCTTTCCTTTCTGACCTGCACCAGCACCGGCATTCATGTATCCCCTCCTATACATCCTTATTGCATCACCTTAATTACCCATTGCTTTAACACATAAAACACAAAGGCACTCCAACAATGGAGCAATGGTGCCCCAATAGCTTTTATTCTTTGTTATAGCTAATGTTGAGGATGTGATGCAAATTTTATTTACCAATTAATTGATCTTATCTGTCCAACTGGCCTTAGAAATGAATGCTAGCCCTACAGAAAGAAACCCCCGTACCCTTTATTACACATAATGAAGATCAAGCCCAGGCTTGCCTCCACGACACATAAATAGAACACCAGAGATAAAAGACCTCAATTCTGTATTTCAAGTGTTCGTGACTGTGGGCCAGTAGCAATATTTGATCTTTTTAGTTTTAAAACTGGAAAATTAAAAAAACAAAACAAAACAAAACAAAACTGGTCAGTTGAATGGGTAGACAGAAAAAGGGAAGATTATAGAAATTACCAGATTATCTTTAATGGGAAAACAATGCATGTTTTGTGACCTGCCCTCAGTTCACTGGGAAAAGATTACACATGGAAGAGGAGATAACCCACGGAGGACACTGAGACCACATCAGTGTTTTGTTTTGTTTTTTAATGTGCACAATAACAACAATTATCATTCCTCAAATCCCCATGAACAAAATGTCAAAGCAATGTAAGTAAACCATTAAGCCACATCTATAAAGGCATTAGTACAATTACTTGTTTTATTGGCTTTAAACACGCACGCCAAGCCACAATAAACTGAATTGGGCATATGTTGTTCATTACATCATAACTATAAATGGAAATTTTTAATATTCCCCAGCTATTTCTATCAATAGCAGAAGGTAATTAATGATGACAAGACTAAAAAAAACCCTAAAATAACTTTATACTCAACCCTCAAAACACTTAATATTCATCAAATTATGAAATCTGTGAGGCAAATACATTAACACTTCTTTACTGTATTCCCTAAGGGATCAAGGTATTTAAGTTTTTATTTTAATTATAATGTGCAGCAAGCCAATTATTATATGGAATAAGTCAGTGAATGGGATCATACTGCTTTAAGGGTCCTTTAATAGTACTGAGAACTGAATGTTCAGATGCAGGGAAACATATAATGAGGAAGAACTTGTTGAAGGATTCTCTCAAGTGAGAAGGGAGTCTCATTAGGCTAGAAATAATCATAACTGTGAGAGCTACCATTTACTGATGCTTACTATGTGACCTGCACTTTTTCCCCCAATAAATCCCCACCACTACCCTATGAAATAGTACTGGTATGGTGGAGCTAGCTGACACTAGCTACAGAACACGGATTGTACACTACTCTTCCCTCCTCTTCCCAACTCAGTCATATCACATTGGTAGCTTGAAATCAGCCACAGTGTGAGTATTTACATCATACAATTGGCAAATGCTACAAATCAGGGTTTATATTTTCCCAGAGAGCTGGTTCTTAAACATTTATCAGCACACCACTGAAAATAGGTATGATTTTCCCCACATTATAGAGGAGGCAATGGACATTTAATAAGATTAAGTGATTTGATCAAGGTCACCAAATTTAAGCCTGAGATCTGCCTCAAAATAATCCAGTAGAGGGGTCCCTGGGTGGCTCAGCTGGCTAGGCATCTGCCTTCCAGCTCAAGTCGTGGTCCCAAAGTCCTGGGATCGAGCCCTCTGCCCCCACTGTTGGGCTCCCTGCTCAGCAGGGAGTCAGCTTTTCCCTTTCCCTCTGCCCCTTCCCACTGCTCATGTGCTCTCTCTCTCTCTTTCAAATAAATAAATAAAATCTTTAAAGAAATTTTAAAAACTAATCTAGTAGAGAAAGGGAAAATGGGTGAGGTTATAGCTAAAACAAAATTGCCTCTGAGTTGATGATCATTGAAAATGAGTAATAGATCCATGGGGGTTCATTGAGCTATCACATCAGGTTTTATATGTTATTGAAATTTTCCATAACAAATAGTTTAAAAACACACAAACATACACACACACACAGAGACCACTGACACTTGGATAAGCAAATCAATTCAATATAATAAAAACCCACTGAATCAAAAGTTGAAGAAGCAGGGCTCAATAATGTCTTTTGATGCTAAAAGTTGACAACCACTGCCTTATACTACTATTTTTTTTTACAGCAAAAAACTTAAAACAACCCATATGACCACTAATCGGCGATAATGAATACACATTATACACAAGAAATATTATATAGCTGTAAAAAAAGGAATAAGGAAATGCCCATATACGACTCTTGATTGGTTTCCTAGAAATACTGTTAAATTTTTTGAAAAAGCCATAGATACAGAAACTGTATAGGTTTCTATTTATCTAAGAAAGGGAAGAAGATATACAGATAGAGATATATACAAAAGCAGAGAAATTTTCTAATATTATAAAATGGTGAAAAGATAAACCATAATTTATAAAATGGTTATGTAAAGGGGGGAAATGAAATAGAGTAGAGAGAAACTAGACTTCTTAATAAATCTTGTTTTGTAGATTTTATAGATACTTTGCAACCATGTAAATTATTTACCTAATTCTTAAAATTAAAAAAACAGCAATCCCTAATAACTGAAAGTAAAATTAAGCAAATTAACTTAATTATACATCTAGCTGGTGGCACAATTACAGGAAAAAACTCTTCTAAATTACTCTAAAATACAGTAATTTGATTCTATGTCCCTAGTGATTTAAACTGTTTGAACTTAAATCAGCAATGATGGAGTTATTTACACCACAAGAATTGGCAAAAACTACAATCAGATACATACCCATCCCCATTTCAGAGAGCAGGTTGTTACATATTTACTACTCCAGTTGAATAAAGCTCACCACTAACATTAAGTAAAAATCTTGCAGGCCTAAATTTGAAATACAAGTATAATGAAAACTCATGATATATTTTATGTTGGACATGCAAATCCATGTGTGCATTTACTCTCTCTCTCTCTCTCTCTCTCTCTCTGTCTCTCTTCTAAGTTCTGTTTACTGGAAAGGCCTAAAACAATAACCAACCCTGGAACAACACCCAAATAGTATTGTCAAAATAGCATTTCCAATGAAAAGTAAAGAGTAAACCTTTTGAGAGAAAAGTTCTAGTAAAGAAACATTCCTGATGAGCCTACATCTTGTCATACCAGAAAGCAAGCAAACAACCAAGGATGCAGGGCCCAACTTAAATAGGCTTCTAGTGGCCAAAAATGAGCTAATTTGAGCACCAATTAGGATGATAACGTCAATGGACTGAAACACATCAGGTATATTTAAATCATGAGTTTAAAATACTTTAACACTCACAAAAACAAATTGTACATTGGAAACTAATTCATTATTTTTGGAAACTGAAAATAATTCTGTTTTTTGTATATAAACTCTACCTCAGAGTAACCAAATTGTTGATGAGAGGTCATTTATTTTGAGGAAATTATACTAATTAATAAATAAAGAAGGAAAAAAAGAAGTGGGGTATTACTATTTTGTAACCCATAATGAACTGATGGATCTAGGCAATGACCATCATGGCTCATAACATCACAAAAAAGAGAACTAAACACTATATACTTCCTGATGGAACCTCCCAATAACACCTAAGAAGAGGTTTTGCCAAACTACACCAATGCCATTCCAGCTTCCAGAGCTAACAAAAAAATGCAGGGGTCAGAGGAACACAACACCTGAAACAAGATCACAAGGATATACTTTAGCAAAGACAAAAATTAGGATACAATTAATCTAGGACAAAAAATATGGTTTCTTCAACAATAACAACAACAAAGCAAGAGGAAACAAAGAATGGAGAATCTGTAGTTTAAAAGAGATTTAAGACACAATGATTTATAGCAATGTCTGTATTTTAATTTGATCCTGGTTCAGAAATGTTATACACACACACACACACAAATGCAAACACACACAGCTGTTTAAAAATGTAAGTACTATTTGGATATAGGATGATATTAAGGAAATACTGTCTTATATAGGCATGATAATATTAGTCTGGTTATGTTTTTTTAAGATTACCTAACTTTTAGATACATACTGAAGTATTTACAAATGAGTTGCTACGTCGTCTAGAATTTGCTTCAAGATAACCAGGGGCAAGGGGGAGGGGCAGGTAAGTGGATGAAACAAGAGTAGCCAAGAATTGACCATTATTAGAACTGAGAGATGGACATATGGTGGTTTATTACAGCATTCTCAATACTTCTGTATATTTTGGAAAACTTTTATAGTAAAATATTTTTTAAAGAGGAGAATCTATTTCGGCAAGGTACTAATGATGGTGTATCAAAAAAGACCCAAACCAAGTATAACTTACTAAAGAACAAGTATCGAATTAAATTTCACAGCTCTCTGAGGTAGCGGGTAGAGCAACTGGAAGAGAAAACTAAGAGACAATATATTGGAGGCCTAGATACAAATTCAAAAATTCATTCATCTTTCTTTCTCCTTTTTAATAGCTTTAAAATATAATTTACATGCCATCAAATTCACTCATTTTAAGCACATGATTCAATCATTCTGTTACTTTTAGAGTGGTGCAACCATCACCAAAATCCAATTTTAGAATCTATCCATCACCCCCAAAAGCTCTCCTGCCGAGCTTTCCTTTGATTTATAACAAGTTCCTTTCAAAGGTGAAAATGTAGAAAATCCCAACATTGGGCCTTGGCTCTTACATTGCTATCTATATTTTTCTAGTCAAATCAGCCCTTGGACACATTTCCAGGTTGGAGTTAAGGTCCATTGGGGATAATTCTGGGATGTAACCCCCAACATTTCACAATGGTAATTAAAATTCTTAACAAAGATTTTTTAATTCATATAGAAGACCATATTTGGGGATTTGAAATAGCTAGCTAGCTATTTCCTGTAAAATACACCAATCATAATTCTAAAACAAACAAAAACATAAGGAACACTATTATAAGAATGCAGTGGTTATTTTAATTATTATTATTGATGATTATAATGATAAATGATTTACTGACTCCTTATCAATTCCCTCAAAGTCTTCAACAGCATGATATTACTGTGAAAATTTCATAACATCCTGAGGATAACTCTGCCATGTATTTAGCATTGCAAAAAGTAACATCAAAGGGGCTCTTGGCTGTCTCAATCCCTAGAGCATGGGACTCTTGATCTCAGGGTCATGAGTTCAAGCCCCATGATGGGCGCAGAGCTTACTTTAAAAAAGAAACTAAAAACATAACATCAAGAATACAGACAATGCGAAGCTCCTGGTAGCAAAGATTTTATACCCTGAGGAGACTAATAAACATTAAAGCACAAGACAGAAGATAAGTGCTAAGTTATAAATGCTGAAGTAATGTCAGAGTAGTAGGTATTCTCTTTTGCAAAGATGGAGGAGGGACTGCTTAAAATAACAGTTTTTTTTTTTTCTGATGTACGCAGTTTTGATTGAAGGTGCTACGAAATTTCTAGAAGCTGGTGTTAGAATATGCTTTCAGTTCTGTGAGGACTCCATCTCAAGTAACTACAAATATTAGCCAAGTTAAAAAAAAAAAGTCCCAAATTTCTGGTATGCCAAAGGGTCTTAAGGTTTCACTTTTAGGAAAGAATGTAGCGTATTACAGATTACTGCATTGTTGTGAGCCCAGGAAGAGAGAGAGAAGAGGCTGGACTGGAGGTTGGCAGAAACCAGGCCAGGAATCGCACTATTTGTAACTGAATACTGAATATATTTTATAACAAGTGGCACTCTGTCTGACTATATTTTGGGTAATGTAACATACAGTTGTTGTAGTAAGACTGGTCATAGACAGTTACAGAAACTCCTGTTCGCCAATAGGAAAACCTGATTTTTCTTCCACTGCAAACAGGGAAGTTGTAGATATAGAGTGGCCACTGGTGTCCAATTCTGCCAAGAGACCAGGAAAGGTGAGAATAAAAATAGGCACTGGATTTGGCTAATAGAATGGCATTGTTGACTTTTATGAAAGTAAAATCAACAGTATTGTGGGCAAAAAGAAAGCTTTACAATATTGTATCGAGTGGTGAGCAGGAGGTGAGAAAATGGTATTCGTAGGTACAGTGTTTTTACACCATGTTTGGCAATGAAGAAAAGCTGGGTGTGATGACAGTTTGAGGGAGAAGACCAAGTACAGGGCTTATTTTTTGGTTTTAGTCTTTTGAGCATGTTTGTAAACTGAAAACAGAGAAGAGGGAATTTGGAGATAAAAAGTGAAAGGATGCTAAATAGGTTCTGGTACCAACTGCAACATTGGATGTGGGGGCTGTTCCTCACACATGCAAGTAATTCTCCAGACACCAGCTGGATGCCCTGCAATCGCACTCAGTTCTGACAGTACCCACCATCCTATCCCACATAGTAAAGTTTCAGTCCTCCAACACTGCTCCACCTCACTTCTGACCAACTAGCTATAAATCTGAGGTGCCTATGATCCTCTCCTTGGGTCTGATCAATTTGTGGTTTACAGAACTCAGAGAAACATGTTTCCTCCTAGATTACAGGTTTATGGTAAAAGGATATGGCTCAGTAACAGCCAGATAGAAGAGATGCGCTGAGCAAGGTATGTGGGAAGAGGTGTGGATCTCCCACGCAGCTCCAGGTCACTCTCCCGGCATCTCCACCACATGTTCACTGACCTAGAAGCACTACAAACACTGTCCTTTTGGACTTTTACGGAGCCTTCATTACATAGTCAGGACTGATTAAATCATTGGCCATTGGTGACTGAGTTAACAACAGTCCCTCTTTCCTGAACAGCCTGACCCTTCAATCACAGGGTTGGTTCCCTGAGGCCTTTCCAAAAGGGACCTCATTTGCATAACAAAAGACACCTTTATGGCTCTTATCTAGGAAATCACAAGGGTTTTAGGAGCTCCTTGACAGGAACTGGGTCCAAGACCAAATATAGTATAAATCATAATATAACATAGGCAAAAATAAAGCTAGACTTTGCCAGTAGGAAACTCATAAATTAATTCAGTGGCTGCCCATCAGGTCCTAACACTAATCTCTCTTGGATAAGGCCAACATGTTGGTAATCCAAGAAGTAGAGTGGAATACAAGTACAAATTTTTTCACTAAAGAAGGAAAGCCAAGATTTTTCGGGTAGTACAGAATGGTTGATCTTTTGGTGTACGGATCTGTTGTCAGTGAATCTGAAATATTGCAGCATTGTCTGTGTATTTGTACGGGAGTGCAGTTGATACATGTTTCACAGTGTTGAAGAGGGTAAAAGGCTGTGAGAACTGGAAATTAATTTGTAATTACAATATTGACCATCCTACTACGGTCCTGGTGTCTGTTTACACCTTTATCTATTTACCCATGCATTCATCCATCTAGCTATCTATCTATCTGTGCCTCATCTCTCAACCTCCTTTTTTCCATGTCCACACCTACACCTGCCCCCTTACTGTTTCACTCCTATGCCTCTTTCTCTTATTTTTCCCCATTCCTCTTTTAGTGTTTCCACCTTTCAAATTCTCTAATTTATGGGCTCCCTTTTTCAGAGCATGGCACATGATAGATCCTCACCATACTTCTACTGAAGTAAAGAATTAAAATATTACTCTAGGGGTGCCTGGGTGGCTCCTTCCGTGTAGCGTCTGACTCTGGATCTTGGCTGAGATCATGATCTCAGGTCATGAGATCCAGCCCTATGCTGGGCTCCATGCTGGGTGTGGAGCTTGCTTAAGATTCTCTCTCTCCCTCTCCCTCCTGACCTCGCCCCTACTCTCCCTCTAAAAAAAATAAAAATAGAAAAAAAATTAAAATTTCACCCTACGACCTCTTCACCTAAAGGCAAACATATGATGATTCCTAGCTAAGGGTCCAAGGAGAAGGGATACAACTGAAAGGCAGAAAGGTCAGGAGTACTGAAACATAAAGTTGAGATGAAACAGAAATCTAAGCCTCGGGCAGCCATACACATCCAGGATGCTGCCTTCCAGCAGAAAGGAGGTAAGGAGCAAATGGTCTAAAGGATGGTAAAAACAAAACAAAAAAACAAAAACCAAAAACAAAAATAGAACAAAAGCTTAATCTGATCCAAAACAGTCAGCAAATCAGAGAAGAGACCGAACTCTTTCTCCCAATCAAGAAATGCAAGGATTTACTTAGGGAGAGCCCACACACTCAACAGTGAACATCTCTTCAAGTTCACGTCCACACTTAACTGGGGATGAGAACGTTCAACAGGCTAGGCAGCAGGAGAACTGAAACAGGCCAAACACAGAGTGGGCAAAGGAAGAAAAGCTTTAAAACTCAGTCATCCGCTATTCAAATGATAAAGCCCAACAAAAGGGACTAGAAAGAACGAACAACGGGAGCTCACCAATAAAGAGCAACATGGTAAATGTGGAAAAAGCAGTGGCTCATTTTGAACAAAGGTGTTAGCATGATTATGAATCTTAGAGGAAAAGACATAATGCTTAAAAGCAAAAGGAATAATTATGATCATTAGAGTCTCCAGCCGAAAGACAATTGTGATGCCATGTACCATGTGATCATAAAATATGCGAGCTGGAAGGGGCCCAGGTCAGATGGAAACATCTGACTTAATCTCCTTTTACAGATGAGGAAAGTGGGCCTCAAGAAGGTAAAATGATAAGGTCATTAATGAGAGAGCTGGGGTGTCAGAAGCCCAGGCTGTTGTGGCGAAAATCCCCCACCCCTGGGATGGCAGCAGTCCTCGCAATGGCCTCCCATCAGTGTTCTCCTCAACCACATCTGCATGGAACACTAACTCTTCGAATTTTGAGGATGATTTTTATGAAAAACCTAGGGAATGGGGCTTAAAGTGAGGGCATCTAGAGACTTCACTTGCACTGTGGAATGCAGACTGTACCCGGTGGGATCGGACCACATAAAACACTCAATACTTATATATCCTCTATCTGTATAGTGATTTTTTTCCAAGCTGCTTTTCTGTAATTTTTTTAACCTGAATCTCCCCTGAGATTGGTAAAGTGGATATTATTAGCCCCATTCAACAGATGAGGAAGTTTTACTCCAAGACAGTATGGTGGGGTCACATCTTCTCTTTCTCTTAAGAAAAAAATCACTCCTAGTCAATATTTTCCTTTCCAAAATCTCCTAAGTTGCTCAGCATTGGAAGAGATCACTGTTTTGTTGGCTGAGCACCAAATGAGGTAGTTGGCTTACACAAATCTCACATGTTACATAAAATATATGCATCCTTAAACAATAAAGTTACACTGAGCCCAGGGGATGTTCACACTATTGGAGCCGTGAAAGAATTCAGACAAACCCAAGCAACAGCAGACTCACATCCCCCATTTCGCCTTCACTCAGAGGTAAGTGCTCTTTGGAGGCAAAGACAGCTAGAATCACTCACACCCATTTATTTTTATTCTTCTTTCTTTTTCACCTGTACAGTTGACCCTTGAATAACACAGCTTTGAACTGCACAGATCCACTTACATGCAGATTTTGTTGATACAGTATGGTACTATAAATGTATTTTCTCTTCCTTAGGATTTTCTTGATAACATTTCCTTTTCTGTAGTTTACTATAAGAATATAGTATATAATACATATACCATAAAAAATACATGTCATTCAACTTTTATATTGTTAGTAAGGGTTCCTGTCAACCAGTAGGCTGTTAGTAATTAAGCTTTGGGGGAGTCAAAGCCAGATGTGGATTTTCAACTGTACAGGGCTTGGGGGGTGGGCACCCCAGCCCTCACCCTGTTCAAGGGTCAACTATAGTTGAATTCCCATAACTTGAACATATGTATGACACAACTCCACTCTAAGAGACTACAGCTCAGGGTCACAAGACTAGTTAGTGTCATTTCAGGCCCTTATGTATATGGTATCATGAAAGAGTTGATAGAAAGTGTTTACTTGAAAATTCAGAGTGTGAAAATTTCTGAACTTGGGAGTTAAGACACCTTAATTTAGAGCAACCACAGTGATGTTTGAAAACCATGGAACTTTGGTCAATTTACTTAACTACTCAATTTCAGTTTCTTTACCTGAAAAATGAGGTTAATATTACCATGCTTTCATTTATAGTATGTTATGTGGATCAAATGGAATAATGGCAGTTAGAATATTTTAGAAACTGGAAAGCCATAACAAACACAAGAATTATTATTATTTTAAAATATCAGTTGCTACCTTAGAATTCGTCCTGGAAATGCGGTCAACTCTTCAGTCTATTACTAGAAGCAAGCAATAAGTACTATTTTACCATATGCCTAAGAGCACTACAGCTTTTTAAAAAAACAATACTCCTGATTAAAGTTGGGAAAAAAATATCAAACAGATTTGCTTTACCCTGATGGTTCTTCCAAATCGAGTCAAGGTGCATTTTATTTTATTTATTTTTAATTCTAATATTTTTTTATTATATTATGTTAGTCACCATACAGTACATTCCCTGGTTTTTGACGTAAAGTTCGATGATTCATTAGTTGCGTATAACACCCAGTGCACCATGCAATACATGCCCTCCTTACTACCCATCCCCAGCCTATCCCATTCCCCCACCACGCACCCCCCCAAAGCCCTCTCAAGGTGCATTTTAAAGACCCCTCTAGCGGGATGTTTGACAGCAGATAGGGCTTGCTTCTTTTTAGGGTTGGATGTAGTTTTGGTAACCCAGTTTATTAAATGCACAATCGATTATATTTTATAAAAACTAGATATTTGTGATTGTACCTCTGAAATCATTTAGACCCCGAGTAAGTCATTTAGGTAACCAAAATAGCCAATTTACAAAGTAGTTATCTTTCTCTCATTTTCATATTTTAAGTAAAAAAGAAAGGCATTGTAACTGGGTCAAAAATCAGGCATCCTTACAAGCAAAATATTTTTGGAACACTTTCCTCAGTATGTGTTCTCATTTTATAAAATATATACACTTACTAATACTAGTATATTATGCACATTATAAAATAGGCCCAAAAATAGAAATTGTAAAAGGTCAGGATATAATAAAATAAAAACAATATAGAGTTTCTGGTATTTTCTTCACATCATCTAAAGCATTATCTTATCTGCCCTCTATGCATAGCCTCCCTCTATCCCTTGACATACACACAGGTTCAAGACAGAGCAAGATGGTTCTTCAATCATTAAATAATTAGAGAAGAAATGATTTAACTATCCCTAATTACTGCCTTAATAAGTGAACATATTTCACCTATTAAAAAACCCAGCTGATATGTAAAATACAGATGTATAGTTTAAATTAAGCAACCTAACCAAAAATGAGAACTGGTAACACTGAAATTAGATTGCTTGAAACACAACCATAACTGAATAGATGTTACCTAAGTTCAGCAACAGCTAAATCAGTGACAGTTAATATTTACTTTAAGCAATGTAACTAAACATTTCTGTATGGATCTTGTTACAAAATAAATATTATTTATGTATTCTTATTGTTGCACACAGTGCATTCAGACCATGAGGCAGTACCCTCATTTAAAAGAGAAACTCAATAAACGAGACCATTTATATTTCCCAGTCTGATAATAGTACCCCAAAATGTCAACCATTCAGAGAAAGATTAGTTCATTATATTGCCTTATTGAAAAAAATTACTCACACACAGGTTTGCTATGTGTCCTTTGGGCATGAGAATATGAAGTCATGGAAGAGCCTATGCTACTTTTTATTTGGGAATATATATCACGAGCTGTTTAAAATGTGCTGGATCAAAGTTGCTGAGCTTTCTATGCAACTATTATACTTACGTAAGAAAAGAATAAAAATTTAACTGGGAATATAAAAAAATGTTTCCTAGAAGAAAAATTAGTATTTCTTCAACTGAAATAGCAAAGTTCATCTTTGGCTCAGAATTCTTACCTTTGATTATGCTATTTAAACAACAAAATCTTTGCTGTTGCTCCTGATTTGGCATATTTTTCTCTGTGTCATCCTGAAATTTAATCTCCTCTTGACCACTGGAGGCTGTAACGTTTAGTAACTATACACATAGATACACTCTTGATTTCATTTTACAGAAGAGCAAGGGGGGGAGAATATCTCCCAATTTTCTTTGTGTGATAAAACAATGTGTACCAATCACAAACTGCCTAATTCATATTCTAAACCAGAGTAGACCCCAGGCAACGCTATGAAGTCAGCCAAATTCGTCCACTGTGTCCTCCCACCTCCCTTTTCAATGCCTTTTTTCCTCCTGGCGCCAAGTGCCCTCCTGCTCTGTCCAAGTGCTCCACAAATTCAAAGCACTATTTAAAAAAAATTTTGGCCCTAACCAAAGGCACCCCTAAGGCCACCGCCATGCATAAGTGGGATGGTGTTCCATATGGACACAAATACAAAGAGAGTGCCTGAATTTTCATGATGAAATGTCACCTGCATCTCTGTAAATTAAAACACATAGATCTCATTTTAATCCATAATATAGGATATCAGGAATCAATTTAAAAATTCACCCTCAGACTGACCAAGCCAAATGCTTGGTTGAACCATCTGATATCCTAAAGCTTCTCAAGACTGTGTTAATATTTTCAGCCTTCCTAAACTCTATCTCTGAATTGAAATAAACAGATTTAAAAGGCAAAATAGTGTTTTCTCAACCTACCTCCACATAGAAATCAATTAAATGTATTCTATTAAATTTTATTTTATAGAAAATGTAAAACAAGAAAATAAATTTAAAGATTGTTTCTACATCATTTGAGAACATTAATCCACTAGGAAAGTGTCCTCAGTTTAAGTATCTATGGCACAAATCCCTCCCAGAATTTACTGCTAACTTCTTCATCTAGATCACACTCCACTAATCACACAGGACTAGCTAACAATTACGTTTTCCTTTTTGCCTGGTATGCTATGGAATGCAGACTTATATTTAAAATCTCCCATGATGATTCTGAATTTGTCTATTTTCTCCCTTAGTTCTTTTAGTTTTGCTTCATGAATTTTGAGATTCTATTAAAAGGTATATATATAGTATATGTATTTAAGATCATTAGATTTCTTACCAAATTGCACTTTTTATTCTCATTAAATATTCCTCTTTATTGTTTGCAATAATCTTTGTCTTGATATTTTGTCTCATATTACTGTAACCACACCTGCTTTTTATATGTACTGATTGCATGGCATATCTTTTTCTATCCTTTTACTTGCAATCTGTTTTTATTTTTCTGTTTAAACTACACCTCTTGTGAGAGAATATATGTGGATCTTGATTTTTATGTCCAGTCTGACAATCTCTGCCTTTTAATTGGAATGTTTAATCTACTTACATTTAATGTAATTATTTATATGGTTAGGTGTAAGTCTATCACTTTTTCATTTGTCCCTTCTGTGCCCAAAAGTTCAGGGGCAAATAATAACCTTACAAATTTTGTGACATGTGGAATGTAAAGTTTAAAGGTGTGAAGAAGTTGGAAGTGTGGAGTGGAGGTATTTTTTAAATCCCATATTTTAATATGTTTTTTTTTCTTTCTTTTAGGAAATTACAAGGAGAAAAAAAAATTCACTATATTTTTATGTTCACCCACTTCCATACCATTTCCAGTACTCTTCTTTACACTTTATTTTATGTAGATCAAGCCTTCCACCTACTATAATTCCCCCTTCACTGGAACAATGTCTTTTAGAATTTCCTGTAGTGCAGATCTGATGACAATGAATTATTTCAGTTGACATTTATGCAAAAATACCATTTTAAATTTCATTTTGAGGATATCTATGCTGGATATAGAATTCTGGGATGACAGTTTTGTTTTTTCCTTCTTTCCTCATCTTAATAATGGCATTCAAGCTTCCTGGCTTCCTCTGTTTTTGACAAGAAGCAAACAGTCACTCTTACTTACATTTAAGATACCTTTTTAGCTGGCTGCTTTAAAGGTTTGCTTTTTATCTTTGGTTTTTAGGTGTTTGACGAGTGGCTCTAGGTATGAATTTCTTTGTATTTAACATTGCTTAGGGTTTTGTGAGCATCTCAAATCTCTCAATCAATGTTTTTCTCTGAATTTGGAGAAATTTTGGCCATGATTTCTTCAATATTTTTACGCTCAACTGTCACTCTCTTCTTCTGGAAATCTTGTTATTCATACTTTAGACCACTGGCCCACAGGTACTTGAAGTTTTTCTTTAAACTTTGTCCTATTTGGACTGCGGACTGAATGATTTCTATTCATTTGTCTTCAAGTTCACTGAATGGGAATGGGAAGTAAGACTAGACTTAGAATTGAGAGGAGGAGGATAGAAGAGCAAAATAACATTTTAGCAACCACTATGTCACTTTAATAATATCAATTCATCTTTGGAAGGGTGGGCAATACTGGTGTTACAGTGTGGTTTACTCATTTGTATATTTCAGCATTTCTGTGTTGCAAACTAGAGGATTGATAAAAAGTTTTAAATACAAGAGTTCATATTAGAAATAGTGCATCTATTTTTACTATGAGAAATGAAATCAATGAGAAATAATGCTAATTCAATCATTTATTATTTATATTCCAACAATATATAAATAATATATAAACATCTTTGAATAGAAATTTCAAATATCTTAGAAGACCACATTTTGAAATACTGTCTAAATATTAAAACAGGCTGGTACTATATTTAATATAGACTTAATGTGCTATTATTCTAAAAAAATGTTACATATTAATTACAATCTAAGCAAATTTAGGATTCCTTGTTAAAATTACCATGTGGATATAAACCTTGAGTTCTCAAATGACCACAGCAAATGAAAATATATACTAGACTTAGGAATTTTTTCCAAGCATAGTCTGGAAATGTCAAAGACTGCAACAGTTAAAACTCAAAACCCTGACTCTCTCTTTCATAATTGATGAATGGAAATCATCTTGGGAACTTCTAAATGAAATTTCCTTGGAGTAAGGTGATTCTGAAGAGATTCAAGAGACTTAGGGCATAATTCATATTTTAAGTACATATGAGAGGCAACCCCCAAGAGTCAATGCAACATCACATAAAAGCTACTTTCTAGCAAGTGTTCTTGCAGAAGCATTCTAAAGACAACATAACTACATGAATTCCCACAGTAACCAAGATGCTCTGTTGCAGGATAGCTATTTGTTTGTTTGATTATGTACTCCTAAAGGACCATTGATTTTAGTTTCTGTCTCTCACTTTCTTTAACAATTGGCCATTACTGATACTTTTTTAGGATTAACTTGTATAGAAAGACTGAAAGACATTTCATTAGGGATTCAATTAAGATGAAATATCAGAATATATCTTTTTTATTCCTCCAAATACATGTTTGCTTCATCCTCTAAATACATATATTTGTGGAAGGTTGTATGCAAGGGCAACCTCTCAAAGGATAAAGACGTGGAGCATTAACTTTCGGATTTACTATATTCTGGAACACAAAGAATGTAAATGACTATTTTCCTTAATCACAGTTACCTCCTGCCCCTCCAAAAGTATTTATTCAATCATAAGCTTTTATTCGTGCTTAAGTGGATAATGAAGTACAAAATATTACCGAATATGTTATTACTATTACTAAGCTTTTATTGCTTTTGTACCTTCTATTGACATTAGTAATACTTTATATTATAATTACACTGAACTTTAACAGGATAAAGCCTGATGCATGGTTGATTTTATTTTTACTGTGGGAACTAATCTCTATCTAAACTCTGTCCTTCTTATGTTCCCTTAGCATGTCTACTTACCCTGATCTCTACAACAATGGCACAGCCAGTTTGCCCTCAGACTAGGACTGACTTCTTCAGCATTGTATCTTTAGTGTCTACTTTGATAAATGGTTATCAAATTATTGAATACTTATCAACTGTCGCTGTTTGTCCTCTTCTTGTCCCAAATTTCAAGCACACACATCTCAGAGTTCCTGAGAAATGACCCATCCAATAATGTAACAGAGGAGTTTCTGTCTACACTGAAAACAAGTGCAGGTAGAGATCACTAGAAACTCCCACTTAGAGTCTGCTAGAGGTTACTTAGAAGTGGGTGAATGGGGCTCCTCCAGCTGCAAGGTCTGACACATTAATGGCAGTGCATGATGAAATTTCCTACTTCAAAAAATTTTAGCTCTAATATATGCATTTAAATTGCAAAATCATTTGTGCCTAGGATGGGGACGGGATATTACAACACTAGAATTCAGTAAAGAAATAATACTGAATTTATTTCCCTGTCCTCAGGTAAGGTAGATTCACAAAACCCTTCTAAAAATAACCAAATGTTTGTCTATAACAGAATTTATGCTTCCACCTACAGGTCAACACCAACCCAGATGGGAAGATAATCAGGGTTTGGCTCTACTCTTGCTCAATTTTCAAACACTAAACTTGGGGTCAAGTTATAACTCTGGTTTTTATTACAAAGTGAACCTCAGGCTGAGACCCTAATGCTCAGTAAGGCAAAGGATAGTGGATACGTCTGAACTCTCTTGAATTTCAAGCCATCTAGAAAATATTGTCAACCACTTTCTCTTCAGACATGGAAAGGAGTATAACTTTATGGCTGAGCTCCAGAGTTAGACCCAAATTCTATTCTCAGCTCATTTCCTATACAACTTTGGGCAAGTCAGTCAACTCTCCTAGCTTTCATTTCCACACAGATTATATCTTTTCCGAAGCATTTAAAATAGAGTAATAGAGCTAATACATGCAAAAGACTTAATGCAATGTCTGACACAAATAGATATTTTTAATAATATCCCTACCAGATAAAGAAAGGGGGGATAATCAGAAAGGGGAATGAAGCATGAGAGACTATGGACTATGAGAAACAAACTGAGGGCTTCAGAGGGGAGGGGGCTGGGGGAATGGGATAGACTGGTGATGGGTAGTAAGGAGGGCACGTATTGCATGGTGCACTGGGTGTTATATGCAACTAATGAATCATCAAACTTTATATCAGAAACCAGGGATGTACTGTATGATGACTAACATAATATAATAAAAAACATTAAAATAAAAACAAATAATATCCCTACCACTCCTTCCTCTTCTGTTTTACAAATCAGGCAGAGATACCTGCAGTTATCAAGGAGCAGGGAGGGGAAAATATGTCTTGGTTTTTCATGTTCTAATGTTTGCATTAAGTGCTACAGGATTGCCCACCATAGTGAGGGACCCAAACCATACTTTCATATTCCAGTAGAAGGATGATGTGCCATATGCAAGACTCTAATGCCAAAATATTTTTTCATTTTTGACTGAAAGGGCAGAGAATGACCTGCCAAAACACCAAATCAATGCTTCCTGCAACACGTGAATTTCTCTGACAGGCATCTGCATTCCAAACACTGACCAGGCCAACAGTAGCTAGAACAGATGGCCCAGTTGGCAACATATGCATTTTATCATTTTGCAGTTTCTCACAGGTGCTAGGAGTAGGTGGGATAATTCAGTGTTTTCTCATGTTTTGATAACCTTGACTGTGGTCTTTTCCATGGGCCAACTCTGTTTTGGACATATATCTAATTTTTAATATTTGACAAGTGAAGTCACTGATAGGAAAAATAAAAATGCTTTTCTAAAAATGATCTTCCACACATACAATCATACAGCTGGCTCCTTCTCAGACATCAAAATTTCCTTTCCCTTGAAAGCATGTTTATCAAGATATCACAAAAAACTGCTTATAGCCATTCTCCACAAGCTGGGATTTGATACTATGTGTATCTCTAAAGTGTATTTAAATAATACATTCATCCTTTTCTGAAATGAAAAACTACATTCCTTCCCAATAGTAGCCAAGGCTGAGCCCACTTGTTCTTCATCTGTGTTACTTCTAGACTACAAACAGATGGCTGATTTAAGAAGCAGGCAATTTTAACATCCACCATCACAAGCAGAAAGGTGGCATAGCACATCTAAGTAGAAAAGCTTACACATCCTAGGTGTAATTTATAAGTAATTTTTATTTAGAACCTGAAAAAAATATTTAAAACACAGGTTAGAACTTTGTACATGCAAATACTTCACATCTTTTTAAAGCTTTTTAGCTATTATTTTATTTTTAGCTCAGTTGTGATGTAGATCATGAATCATTATCATTATAAAGCTACTCTTTCAAGTGTAAGAAAATTAAGGCACCAATAATTATAGGCTGCATATATCCAATGTCCACTTCATTATCAAAATTCAGTGGAAGAATCCCTCCCTTACCATCATCGTCATCACCATCATCTTTGCTATCATCAGCAGCATTGCATATAGTAGCTAGGAGCACAAATGTTGAGAGCATGAGCTCTAGAAAGTGAAATCTAGGTTCAAATCCTTGCTCCTTCTCTTCTTAGCTGTATGACCTAGAACAAGTGGCTTAATTTCTCTGAGTTTCCATGTCTTCATCCAGGGACATAATAAACAATAAATGTATTTTGCTTGTTATTTACCAGTTAGTTTTCATAGTATGCCAAGGCCTCTCCCATCTTAAACAAATGAACCAATTCTCTCCAGTCCCATCTTCCTCTAGCTACTGTTCTTTCTCCTCCCTTTCATTTCCTTACTTCCTGCTGGGTTCAATCCATTATAATTTGGCTTCTGTTCCTACTAAAGTTGGTTTTAGTAAGGCCATTAACCAGCATTTCTCCTTGCTAAATCTAACTGCTAACTTCTCATTCGTCATCTTCCCTGACCTCTCTAGCACATTTGATCCTGTTGACCATGTTGTCCTTAATACCCTCTCTTCCTTCGATTTCTATGATAACCCTGTCTGTTAGCTGTGTTTCCTACTTCCACCTGTAAACTCCTCCTCAATAGAGTCTTAAATGTTGCCATCATTAACATTCCCTGCTTCAGACTCTTTCTGGTTCAACAACTATGACCCTTTGTGATCTATCCCTATTTAATTCTGTAGCTTTAGTTCCTATAATTATCCACATACTCCTTTTTCTGCCTACTTTCTCTGAACCCTTCACACACGGACCTATCTAAAGTTCCCTGAATACATGATATTGTATACTCTTTCTCAGTCTTGCATATATCGTTTCTTGTTTTTCTTTCGTTTCTTCTTTTTAATGTTCCTTTTCCTTCCCTTTATGCTTCATTTTTGTCCTTCAAAACTCAGCTTAAGCATGACCTCATTCTCTGGCCATCCTAGCTAAGGCACCATGTTTCTGAGTGAAAAAGTCATCTGTGATATTCCATCCTCAGGAGATACTTCATGGAGTAGAGACAAATTTCCCCACGAAGCCCTACCCAAATTACAGAATCATGAACAAATAAATGATTGTTATCATTTTAAGCAACTAATTTTTGGGTGGTTTGTTAGACAGCAATAGATATACAAAACACCCCCAACATACTAGATTATAAGCTTCTCACAGGCAAAATCATATTGCATATTGTATTCAAACCAAAGCTCCTATGAATGAATGAATGAATGAATGAACTAACCAACCAACCAATCAGCTAACCAATCAGCATTCCCTGGTTCATGAAGCTCCCATGAATGAATGAATGAATGAATCAATCAATCAATCAACCAGTTGATCAATCAATAACCCAACCAGCTAACCAATCAGCCTCAGCCAATCAATCAAAATTCCCTAAATTTAGTATTTTCTCCTTGTTTTAATTAACTATTTCTTTGAATCAAAGAACAGGCAGGCAACAAACTGAGGGAAAGGGAGAAATAAATGAAAAAACTAAAGCCAATTAAATTCATGCCCATGCAGGGACCTTCCAATCTAAAGCTCTACCTCCCATATGCTTCTATGGCCACAGTCTCACTTCCTCTAGTTTCTACTACGTATTTTCACTCAGGTGTGTCCACCTCTGTTACCTCAAACTGAACTTTTACAAATCCTCCAAACCAGGGCCCTATTTGATCATTCTAGTTATATTACAACCATTGTTCATTCTCTAAAACCCTAAGTTATCTTTGACTCCTCCCTTCATCTCCTCATAGACATATGCAGTTTCTAGTTTCTACCAATTTAGTTTGGCTACTTTTTTTTTTTTAATTCATCATTCCATTAAATCCTATCTCTAGCTTAGTTCAGATTCTCATCATCCCACTCCTGGATTACCATAATAGATTTTTAAATATTTTATAATTTTTAAATGTTCTACCATTAAATGTATTGAAAGCCTTACAGTTGCATTTCCAAGTCACAGATGTGTCCAACCTGAAGTTCTTTTATAAATTAAACATTGAATGTCCAGGTAATTAGGTCACTGTTTAAAAAAAAATGGTGATTATTTTAATAGCCATTATGCTCTTCCAAAAAGAAGTTATATTTGTAAGGGTGAAAGTAAATAGATATTAAAAATAATTTCTGTGAAGTGAACACATATTAAAGCCTAGTATTTAATGAGTTTTTGCCATGAACACTGCCATAAGAATAGGTGATAGATGATGTCTGCAGTGAGGAAGCAATTAAAATTGTTTTTGTTAGTCTTAAAACCAAAATGAAATAAATAGGCAAAAGGAAAGGAAAAAAAAAGTTGGAATGCCATCTCCTTGGTATTCATGAATCCAACCTCTGCTAATAGGATAGGGAATTCATTATCCATATCAAGAGGAAATGGACAAACATTTTATGCCTGATAAGATTTTTTTCTTTATACATCAAAGTCTTTAAAAGATATCCAACTGAAAGATATTTTTCATCATGGGAAGTTTGGAGAAGGGATTTATCCATATGCTAAAATCTACCAAAGCTATTTCCTGAATCTGTATTAACAGAAGCTAACCCCAATTAGCCTTTTTCAATCAAGGGATTATCTTTCATGTACAAAGCAATGCACATCTTGATTTTAAGCTATGGTGAATTATTTGTTTTGTGGGAACATAAAAGTCATTTTGATATTCACAACAGAAAACTAATTCTAATTAAATAAATCCTGCAATGTTATAATTTATCTAGGAAACAGCTATGAGATAAGGATAGCTGTTTATGAACTAACAACTGTGATAACAATTAAGGTCACTTAAACTTATCACTCCCTAATGTAATGTCATTATTTTTACATCATTGTAAGGACATATCTCATCATCAATGATAATTCTACACCCACAATGTATCTATCTTCATAACAGATGTTACAGAGTTTATACTATCAGCTACCACCTTGAACTCATTTGCTGGAGTGGAGATACAAAGTGGACAAGGCGAAATTAAGAGCAGGAAGAAAGAAATATATGTAGCACGATAACACAAATAAAGATAAGACAATGAAAAGACAACATGAAGACCAGTACAAGATGATTTTTCTGCTTCATGCAAGTGTTATTTCTATCTAGATTACTATCAAGGATCTTTATTAATCAACAGAATGGTTACTCCAAAACCTGTGCTTGTTCCCATCTCTGGGTCCTGGCAAATAGATTTAATTGCCAAAGATAAAGCATGTCAGTCATGATACAAGTAACTGTTAAAGAGCTGAAACAGAGGTTGGTGGAATTAAGAATTCATTTCCAACTACACTGGAGTTGGAATGTCAATGTTCGGTACCCCAGACAACTTCACCATATTGGTACTGGAGGATAGCAGTTACACAGAAGTAAGGGTTAGCTGAATACACTATGATGGGTGGATGTAGGTGAACAGAAGAAAGCTGCCTCACCACTGTACCTGAAACAATGCAGAATGGAAGAGTCTGTTCCTGATACAGTTATAAGGAAAAAATCGAAAGGTGAGTTGCAGGAAGGAAGGACACTTGCATTCATGGGAGGACACTAACTCAAAAACTGGCAACTAAAAAGTAAATTATACAGAGGAGAGCCAAAGTGCTAACTGACTGTGGCAGTTGGGATGGGAGGAAGGGAAGTAGAAATAAGAGTTGGATATTGTATGAGTAAGAGGTTTCTGTGGTCAGACATGAGATCAACATTGTCTAGACAAAGACGGACAGTCACAGAATGTCATACAGAGAATCGGTACTCTGTCGTTGCTCTAATTAAAGTGTTTTGGTGTGGACATGGGAATCCATGGTGGAAAAAGAGATGGATGGTTGGATTTAATCAAACAGCACCGGGACTGGGAAAGATCTTCTGTTTCCTTACCTTTGTCTTTGACATTCTCAGAAGAGTTCTAGGAAGAATACATTCATCTCTCATCTTACACATAGACAGAAAATGGCAAAATAACTAGGGTTGAACTAGCCCAGAGGGTTCTGAAGAAAACTCTCAGTGGCATTGATTAACTTGGCATGTTTTGCTCCAGAAGCTAGTGGAAAAACATTAACTAGCCTCTGACCTCCAGTGTTTTCATTGCTTTATCCTGCCCTGTAAAGGTTCTCTGCACCTTCCAATATCCCAAACATAACGAGAGTTCTAAGTTCACCTTCTGGTCTGTCCCAAAATCTCATACAAATCTTCCTTCCCCTAAATAAAATCCCCAGGCCCTCAAAGTGACATATGGATCTGAGCTCTCCTGTACAAGCTCATCTAAGAAAAACATATAACTTAGGAACCTGGGAACCTGCAATCAAATGTGTTTATGGAGTGAAAGTATAGTGATACCTAGGGAAGAATCAGAAGGAACTGCTGTTACTCTCTCCACCTCCCCTGGGATCTTCAGTGCCTCCTCCCACAGATGTGGCTTGGGCCAGGAGCCCTGAGATGGGGTGCTGAAAGCCACAGAGGATCCCAAAAGCTGAAGCAGAAACTGCTTTCCTATTTACATTTCCTTAATGTCAATGCATTGGTAATATTCGGCAGTGCCTAATCCCAGCTAAATTTAACAACTTCTCTAACAACCAATTATTTAACATCATGCTAAAGAGATGGCCTCTAAATCCATTCATCCGCTGATGGAAATTTAGGTTGTTTCCGTAACTCTGCTATTGTGAATAATGCTACAATGAACATGGGCATGCAAATATCCCCTTGAGATTCAAATTTCAATTCCTTTGAATATCTGCCCAGAAGTGGGATTGTTGGATAAAACAGTAACTCTGTTTTTAGTTTTTTGAAGGACTTCCATATTGTTTTCCATGGTGGCTGCTCCAATTTACCATCCCAGCAACAGTACATGACTCCACATCCTAACTAACATTTGTTGTCCTTTATTTTTTTGATTATAGCCACCTTAACAGGTGGGAGGTGATATCTCGTCATGGTTTGGATTTGTGCTTCTCTGATGATGAGTAACAATGAGCACTTTTTCATACCATTAATATTACTCATTCTTAAAAAAGAGAATCCTGTCATTTGTGAGAATATGGATGGACTGGGAGGGCATTATGTGAAGTGAAATAAGCCAGACACAGAAAGACAAATACTGCATGATCTCACCTATCTGTGGATTCTGAAAGAGTCAAACACATAGAAGAAGAGAGTAGAATGGAAGTTGCCATGGCTGGGGGAAGGGGAAATGGTAAGGTCTTGGTCAAAGGCCATGAAGTTTCAGTTATACAAAGTAAATAAGTTCTAGAGATCTGATGTAATAAGAAGATACTCTGGCAGAGCCACTGCTAGCCTATTTTTGGCCTCTGTAGAAAGTAGAAAGACACTCTCTCTGGATGGATGAAGCCCTATGGCCCCACAGTCTGGTCATCCATGGGTCTCTTCTCCTGGAAGACAGAGTTCTTCACCAAAGCACAAGACATGGCAAGCACATCAGATTTCAGCCCCACTTGCCAGGAGGTTTTGTGTAGAGCTCAAATGCACGGTCATTCACAGCAGCTCTGTTCCCCAGTTTCCAGCCACTTGTCCTATGTCTTTGGATGACTGTTACTGACCCACCCTTATCTCTCTGGCTTTCTGGTTCCCAGATCCTGGAGTGCCTTGACTTTCTCACTTGGCCTGCTGGCCACTGACCCGCAAGCCATGACCTCAACATACCAAGAACTCATGAGTTACAGCTCCTTGTTCTGATCCCCTGTCACCCAGTCCTGATTTAGGACAAGAGAAAAAATGCAGAGGCCAAAGCCAATTACACAGGCTTATATTTATCCAAAGGAATAAGGTCAGGAGTGAAGAGGCAGTTTACACAATCTTTTAACCAGTCTAAGTACTAAGATCCCAGACTTCTCTCAAAGGTGAAAAGTCTATACTTCACATCATGTAAGTAAAACACTTTTGCTTTTCTTACACCTTCAGGAGGCTATTAGCTTTGCTGGCAGCTCTTGAGCTACACAGAAATGTTGGTAGCAGGAAGACTGCTGATCCCACCCACTGAGAGCACTAACAAAAGAGGACTGAGGGTCATCGCCTTTATTCTCTTCTGAGAACACTACCAAGAATTTAATGCATAACTTAAGAGCTAAAGTGCACAACTCATGGAAGCCACAGAAGATTTTATTCTTCTGAGAGTCAAAAGGGTTTAGTGAGGAAAGGCCTGGTGTAAGGCTATGGAAAGAGACTTCTCGCTTTTCTCACTCTGCAGTCACTTATAGGGACCAGACTTATAAGGAACCGGACATTCCTCCAGAAGATATTACGTCCTTCTAGGGGTTATATTATTATTTCCAAATGACAGAGACAGACTAAGAGAGAAAGAAAGAGAGAGGCAGACAGACAGAGGGAAGCAAGTAGGCAGAGACACTAAAATCATAGATGGGAATGACACTGTAAAGATTGGTATAGACTCAGTCAAATGATAAGGTTTCTGAGGTTATCTACAAAGACTCAAATACGTCCCTGTTAGAGAGGACTAAGACACTATTGAGACACACATTCCAAAACCCTTGTCTAATGACCTGAAACAAGAAACATTTTCCCAGCCTCCTCCAAATAGGTAGCACAACACAAGAGTCTATGCCAGCTAAAAACATGCCCAACACTGATTTAGCTGGCATGCTTAATGTGAACTCCTCTAAGATCTGACCAACTAGTTACTACCAATTCAAATCTTTTTGAAATTCAATGACCTTTTTGTTAATGCACTCATCAATTCTTATGTTCCTTTGACTTCATTCCAGTACTTCTTGTGGCATATTTGGCAACAGTTTTCCCATGCTGTGCTTCTGGTTTGCTCCCCCCACGTCTTTTATGTACTGCAGCTATACCTCTGTCTTGGTTCTTCCTAGGCACACGGTGGGTAGCACGCAGACATTTTTAAAAGGTTTTTCTTACTAGTTAAGCAAGACTCTCATTTCACCTCATTGTAGCTCTAGGGCAATGTGTCTACCAAAGTGTAGAAGACTGTCTTTGATTCACACTGGGAGACCCTATGATAAGGGGGGCCAAGGCCCCTTTGCTATTTGAGCCAGCACCCTGGATATTCAAGCCCTACAGAAAATGGTATGATCTTTGAGTTCCCTTCTCTCTCTGAATCAAAAGGTAGGTAGTAGCAATTGAAAGTAGAATTCCATCGCAGTCTTTATTTGCCTGAGGAGAAATTAACAACTGATGTAACTGGGCCATCCTTCATTTGTATCTAAAAAGTATTCCTTGGCCACCTTGCCTAAGCTAGAATAAAAAATGCTCTTACATCTTAAAAAACAACAGTGTTCAGTTTAGACACTTTAGGGCATATATTAGTGGGATTACATGCATGACACTGGTTTATAAATTGCAGCATATCACACAAAAGTGCTGATTAGGATGGTGAGTCTCATCTCATTGTGTTATGGGTTGGTAATTAACATCACCATGAGGCAGGCGAGCATAACTCAATGGCCAAGGACTCTGCATCAGGTTAGTGGTCTTCCCTTCAGTAAACCCCTGCCATAATTGTGAGTGTGTTCAATGCCTACATGGATGGTCACTCTCAGAGCCTTTCCTGCCACGGCTATGAGAAACTCAACACCAATTACCTTCTTCTCCACTCCACTTCAGCAATACTTCAAATGACACACTAGACTTTTCCTGGAATTGTTGCACTTGTGAAGTATTAGCTCCCCATATCCCAAATCTGACC
This sequence comes from Ailuropoda melanoleuca, assembly GCF_002007445.2. Classification (NCBI taxonomy): domain Eukaryota; kingdom Metazoa; phylum Chordata; class Mammalia; order Carnivora; family Ursidae; genus Ailuropoda; species Ailuropoda melanoleuca. The sequence continues at coordinate 127,931,550 of NC_048218.1, read as the reverse complement.
AAATACCACTACTCTTCCAGTCCTTACTACCTTACCCGCATCTCACTATTTATTTATTATTCTTTTATTCTACAAATATCTACTGCCTTTACAACCTCGCTGAGCCCTCTGATTCCTTTATTCTCTCATCAATCCCCATTTCTAGGGCCTCCCGGCCTTCATTCCTTTCCCAACCAGTTCAGACCCATTGTGCATCACATCATCTGCACCCTGGATACTCTCTTGACAACACCCTAGATCCCCTTGCTTCAGCCCAGAGGAAGAGAATAACAAGATAAAGGAAGAATATAGTGTGCTGGGACAAAGGTGGGAGAAAGAATGTATCAGAGGCAGCTCACTGTGCACAGAAAGTCATGCTGCCCTTGGCAAAGAACAGAATTATTGCTGGTAGGCAGCTGCCCCACCTAGAACTATATTTTCCAGAGTGCCCCTGCCCCAATGTAGCCAGACTAAGCCATATGACTAGTTTTCATTCACCGAATGTGAGTGGCAGTGATCTATCACTTCTAGGCCAAGACTATTAAATAGTAGTTACGCTTTCTTTACTCGGCTTTCTCTCTTCAATTTGCTGGAAATTGATGCCCAAGTTCATCTAAGAAGCTTTGTGAAGACAGCAGAGCCTTCATGCTGACCAGAAACACCCATGATAAGCTGATACACAAGTGAGGAAACAAATTCTACTTTCAAGCCACTGAAATTTTGCAGGTATATATGATGGCACCTAGCGATTCACCAGCAAATTTAAAGGGTGAGAGCAGAGACAAGAAAACAATCATATACTTGAGAGTATAGGTTTTACGCTAGGTGGTTTTTCCTCTACAATTACTGCCAATTCCCACCACAGCCGTGTAAAGATACATCCATTTTGTAGATGTCTGTTAGGGAATGTGGGTAACTTCTGATAAGGTCACAACCAATTCTGATCAGGTTTGTTTTGGAGTCCTTAAGAATTATGCAGGACCAATACATTTATGATACTTTGTACCTTAGAATTCATTTCATATTTCAAATATTTTAAAGAAAAATTATGAACAGGGAGCACAAAAGTTTACTCAATAATTCTAAATATACTTTAAAATGTGCTCTAATAGTAAGTATACTTGTTACTTCAAAATATAATTTTAAAATGTGGTTTTTTTCCACCTTATGACCAATCACCTGACAATGGCTCACAGTTTCAGTCTTTCACCTAGGGCTGCCATTTCTCTGCATACCTCTTGATGCATCTTCATAAGTCTGCTCTGCTCCTAACATGCTGTAAACATGGGCCACACTCTCCCTGATTATGTACACTAAATACCATCACTGTGGGTAATCCAAGGAGCAAATGCTGCTTACATAATGAATGAAGGAATGAGGGGACAAGAGTAGAAAGTGTGCTGAGGCCAACAGAAAAGGCACAGTGCAGAGAGATGAGAAAAACTGGGGGTAGGGATGGTAGAGAAATTAAGGATTAAAGGAAGGATGAAAAGGAATAGAGAATTGAAAGAAATGAGCAAGCACCTAGAAGAAGGGGAGAAAATAAATAAAAGCACTAATGGGGAAGTAAAAGGAAACCATCAACAAAATGAAAAGGCAATCTCCTGAATGGGAGAAAATATTTCCAAATCATATATCTGATAGGGGGTTAATATCCAAAATATATAAAGGACTCATACAACTCAATAACAACAACAACAAACTCTGATTTAAAAATGTGCTGAGAGGGGTGCCTGGGTGGCACAGCGGTTAAGCGTCTGCCTTCGGCTCAGGGCGTGATCCTGGCGTTGTGGGATCGAGCCCCACATCAGGCTCTTCTGCTATGAGCCTGCTTCTTCCTCTCCCACTCCCCCTGCTTGTGTTCCCTCTCTCGCTGGCTGTCTCTATCTCTGTCAAATAAATAAATAAAATCTTTAAAAAAAATTAAAATAAAATAAAATAAATAAAATAAAATAAATAAATAAAAATGTGCTGAGGGGTGCCTGGGTGGCGCAGTCATTAAGCGTCTGCCTTCGGCTCAGGGCGTGATCCCAGAGTTCTGGGATCGAGCCTCACCTCAGGCTCCTCCGCTAGGAGCCTGCTTCTTCCTCTCCCACTCCCCCTGCTTCTGTTCCCTCTCTCGCTGGCTGTCTCTGTCAAATAAATAAAATCTTTAAAAATAAATATAAAATAAAATAAAAAAATAAAAATGTGCAGAGGATCTGAGTAGACATTTTTCCAAGGAAGACATTTAGATGGTCAACGAGTACATGAAAAAGTGCTCAACATCAATAATCATCTGGGAAATGTAAATAAAAGCTGCAACGAGATACCACCTCACACCTGTCAGAATGGCTAGTATCAAAAAGACGAGAAATATTAAGTGTTGGCAAGGACTGGAGAAAAAGGAACCCTTATGCACTGTTGGTAGGAATGTAAATTGGTGTAGCTACCATGGAAAACAGAAGGTTCCTCAAAAAATTAAACAGAATGACCATATGATCCAGCAATTCCACTTCTAGGTATTTATCTGAAGAAAACAAAAACACTAATTTGAAAAGATATATATATGCACCCCCATTTCACTGCAGCATTTTTACAACAACCAAGACACCTAAATAGCCTAAGTATCCATCAATGAATGGATGGATAAAGAAAATGTCACACACACACACACACACACACACACAGGAATATTATTCAGCCATAAAAAAGAAAAATCTGCCATTTGCAACAATATGGATGGACCTTGAGGACATTATGCTAAGTGAAATAAGTCAGACAGGGAAAGAAAAATACTGTATGATATACATGGAACCTAAAAAGCAAGCAAAGGAACACAAATCAAGCTTATAAATACAGAGAACAGACTGGTGGTTGCAGGAGGAGAGGAGGTTGGGGGAATGGGGAAGGGAGTCCTGAGAGACAAACTTCCAGTTCTAAAAGAATCATGGGGATGTAAGGTACAGCACGGTGACTATAGTTAAGAATACCATATTGCACATTTGAAAGTTGCTAAGAGAATAAATCTTTAAAGTCCTCAGCACAAGAAAAAAATGTTGTGACTGTATGCTGATGAATGCTAACTAGATTTTTTGTGGGGATTATTTTACAATATACGCAAATATTAAATTATTATATGTTGTGCACCTGAAACTAACATGTAATATGTCAACTGTACCTCAATTTAAAATATTTAAAAAGAAAAAAGAAATGAGCAACCACCAGAGACAGAGAGAAAATAAGTAAAAGCATCAAAGAAGGACTAAAAAGAGGAATTAAAGAGAGAAGAGATAAAAGTAAAAAGAGGTGGGATAGGGCAGAAATGAGAGAAAAGAGAAGAAAAGAAAAAGTAAAGTAAGGAGCACCCATAAAAGTCATCGTGCCTCTCACAAGCCTTGTGTGATCCGTCTACCAGCTGCTGACCATCCTCCTCTCCCTCTCCTGCCCTCCTTCACAGTCCTAGCACCTTCTCTTCCTCACGGATGGGTCTCCTGTGGAAACTCCAGGGGAATACCAACATACCCACCTATGAGACAGTCCTTATTCCTACATTAAAAATGTATTAGTAAGTGCTTCCATTATACACAAAATAACTTAAGGTCTGATTTTTTTAAAATTTCTGGGACTAAACCATTTAAAACATTTTTAGGTTCAAGCACGTTCAATCACTTTGCTTTTTTTTGGCTTACATATAAATTAGCATCTCATTTAATAGTAAAATCATTAGGTCTTGCCAGCATAATACTGTCTTTTCTAGTACAGACTCATATTGTCATTCCGAAACTAGGATTGCTTTAGGAAACTCCTATTATGTCCGTAGGAAATAACATAGTTCAGAATATACCTGCAACCAATCATTAATCTGTATGTTAGTGATATAACAGAAAAACTGATGGCTTAGCCAAAGGGGTCTTTAGTTCTGAGCCCAAAATAGGAGTGTTCAGAGACAAGAGAGAGACTCTGGGAGGCTTCTGTGCCTGCTATGTAAAATGAGCTTTGAAGGGAGGCCGGAAGGATCTCTCTGTATCCTTCCAAAGGGCATCCTCTCCAAGCATATGGGCAGAGGACAGAAAGATGCTGCACAGGGAGAAAAGAAAGAAATTAAGGTTTCCCCCCTCTGCTCCCAAAGGCTGTGTTCGCAGCTGACTCCATGTGAGGATGGAGTATAAGGATACCAGTACTCAGCTAGAGATGAGCCAGGCCCCCAGACACTCTTAGAGGATGCAGAGCCCTCAAGTGGGGCCCATAAAGTTGGAACCTAGGGATGCAAGCATTCAGGCTAAGACTCTACTTTCCCGCATGTCCGTCCGTAGTTCTCATGGATAACCTCTTTGAGGGCTATTTTCACAAAGAAATAAAAGTGCTTATCACTTTCATACTGCATGAGAACAATTAGAGAAAAACAAAATGCATTGAAATATGGGTAGTGAGTGGTTACTCACCAAGCCTTGCAATGTTTCCTATTCAAATTTGTGCTCTAGCTGAATAAGAGGTTATTACATGGTCTTGCTCTCTGAGGAGGCTTACTGGTCACTGAAACTACAGATAGTTAAATCTGACACACCAGAGATCTAATGAATATAAGTATCTGCACATAAATGCACACACACTGAAGCAACCACAACGTTGGGGGGACATCCTCTTAAGCACCAAGTGCTTTTCAAACTTCTGTAATACCACGACCAAGCAGAGAATAGACTTTTTACTGTGCAACCAAGAACTCACAGAAATACACTGACCCAAAACAAAAAAAATCATGAAATGATATGAATCTGTGTCATGGTGTGTTGAAACATTAACTAAAGAATACTGTATATCCCAAGGCTGAGGGTCATTAAGATTAGAAATGCGTACGGCTGATAGGTAAATTGGTTGTGATTCCTCATCACCAAGCTAATCAGCAGACTAGAAAAATGGAGTAAAACAATTAACACTATATTGATTCTCCTTCTTTCATGCTTTGAAGAGAGTCTTTGAAGACTAAGGTATGGCTGAGGTCTGAATACATGGGAATATTTTTAAATTAAAATTTCTATTACAACAACCACTTCCAGAACTCTCAGTATATTAAGTGTAAATGCATGTACAAGAATTAAAATGTTCCTGCTACAAAGCTTTCTTTGCTCTTTCATGTATTTCAAAAGAATTCAGCAAACATATTCTTCATTTCCACCACAATCTATGAAACCATAGTTTCACCGAGTTTATCGTCTTCCTATCTTTTGAACAATTCAACATTTTATTTTTCACAGAACTTCTAAATTCTACAAGGTTTTTTTTTCCTACAGTAGACTCTTCACTGCAATGAAGATTTTACAAAAAAAAAAGTTTTTAAAAAAAGTATGCATTCATAAATAAATAACTGAAATTTTAGTTTTTGCCCAGTGATTAAAAGACTCTCCAAACAAATGGAATTTTAAAACACTTAAATTATCAGGCAGTGTGTATTAAATGCTTGGCACTACCCACTCACTCATTAGTCTAAATGAAAAAATTAAAAATAGGTCTAAAAGCATGCTATTCTTTAACAAAAATGTTAACTTTTAATAAATGGTTTAATGGATGTGTTTTCAAATACTTTGAAGAAGAGCATAATGGTAACTCCTGCATTAACAAAAACAAAGAAAATTGGCAGTCAAGCTTTTATTTTCTTCTTTGTGAATCTCCAGCTACCCATTTCACACACTCAAGTCGTAACTCTCATAAGCAGAAAAACACAGAGGAGGCTGTGGTCCAATTTCATGAAGATATGTTAAGGTTGAGAAAGCCCATGCAATTATTAGGATCAAGAGAAAGCAAATTAATGAAGCCTCAAATCTTACATGTTAACAGCAGAGTAGAAACCAGCAGTTGGTGTTTTTAATATTTAGCACCAAAGAGACACTAATTCTTTAATGTAATGACTGTCCACCTTAAGCACTATAACTCTAGGTCACGGTCGCACGCTGTACTCCACCCACGCCCTGTTCTGGCTCAACGATGTGATCTTTCCATGATGTGTGTATTTATTTATTTATTTTACAAGACCTTCATCTGTAAACTTTCTTGACCAACACTGATTTGGCATCAACTCATCAGTTAATTAACTGTTAACAGATTCTTCTAGATATGACTGCTACACAGATATTTTATCTTCCTGTTAATTAGTAATTATGCACTGGCAAGAAAAACAGTGTTTCTTTCCAATTATCCCAGAACTCAGTGATTATTTAAACTTGGCTAATTAGCATTGGAGGGCTGTACATCTTCTGGGCAAACTGTGTTTGATAATCCCTATTAAAATATACATGGTGGTTGTTGACTTGTAACAAGAAAAAAAAAAGTGGCAGTTCAAAGGGTATTAGATACAGCACGAGGCAAATGGGGGCCCATTAAAATTTCCCCAACAGCTCTAATGAGAATGCCGAGGGTCATTTCTGCCTAGTTTACCATCTGTTTGGTTTCTGGCATGTGTCTCTGGTGTGAAGGGAGTGTCCTGAAGCCCATTTGGCTTATCACAGCGTAATCCGGGAGTCTGAAGCAATTTCGGTCACTTATAAAGTGGCACATTAACATCAGAAGCTTACACATGTGGGATGAAAAACTTTTAAGTGTAAAAACGATGCCATATTAATGAAAAGTGTCCTAACTTTTTTAAAACAAGCAGGAAATGGTTCATGAGAACTTAGAAATACTGTACATGAACTCTAGAGTCTGCTCTAGACTCACCCAAAGATTATGAAGACTGAAAATAACTGCTTAAAAAAAATCAAGAAAAAAATAGCTACTTTTTAGTAGTTATTATTAGTAGCTATTTTTTAATGAAGCATATTAAAAAATTAGATTTGCATTAGGACAGGCAATGGCTTCCTTAGCCAGGACACAGAAAGCAATAACTGTAAAAGAAAAAAATTGATGAATCTGAGTTCATCAAAATTTAAAGCTTCTACACATCATACAATACCACTGAGGAAAAGAGCAGGCAAGTCATAGGTGGGACAATAGATTCAAAAAACATACATCTATTAATGGACTAGTACCCAGTATATATTAAAACTCCTGTAACTCAATAAGAAGAAGACAATTCAACTTTTTAAAGTGGGTATAAGATTTGAACAGATACTTGACAAAAGTGGCCAATAAGCACATGAAAAAGTGCTCAGCAGGTGGTGGCTCAGTCGGTTGAGCATCCAGCTCTTGATTTTGCCTCAGGTTGTGATCTTCTGGGTCCTGGGATCGAGCCTTGCTTCAGAATGCACTCAGCAGGGAGTCTGCTTGAAGATTCTCTCCCTCTGCCCCCTCCCCCGCTCATGCTCTCTCTCTTTCTCTCTCTCAAATAAATAAATACAATTAAAAAAAAAAAAAACCTAAGAGGTGTTGTTTCCAAACTATGGTTGAAAAGGTATCTGTAAAAGATTGCAAAAAAACCCCATAAAGTATCTAGAATGCTACACTCAGAATTCTTTGAAAGTCTGTCTATGCTCCTGCTCCATTTTAAAGAAACTAAAACTGGAAATGTGGTTTATGCGGGGGCGGGGGAAAGCAGTAGAAGTCCAATTGGTGGACCCATATTTAAAGAATAGTCCTTTGATGATATCTGAATACTTGTAAATTTATTGCCTGACCATCCTAGTTAAACCAAAACCTACCCAAGTACTCCTAGTCACCCTCTCCCTAGCCTGGACCCTACCCATAGGATGGGTTGCCTTTTAAAACACCATATTGTTTAATCATTCATAGAATATAAACAATAAACATGTCTAACCAATTTCTTTCAACTGACTCAATACCAGTACTGATCAAGTCAAATAAGAGGGTTCTATAGTTTCCTTAGTAGGTGAGTGTGGGTATGTAATTGGGGAAGCAAAGTAAATCTCCAAACTATATGTGTGTGTGTGTGTGTGTGTGTGTGTGTGTGTGTGTGTGTATGTGTGTATGCATATAGTTATTTCAATTGTACTAGTTTCTCATGCCATTATTACTCAAAAATATCACTTTAATGGCAGCATTTTATTTTTTAAAAATTTCTTTGTTTGAGCACGGTCGACACACAGTATTGCATTGGTTTCAGGGTACAACATAGTGATTCATCTTCTCTATGTGCTATGCTATGTTCCCCCGACTGCCCTTGTTTTTAATGTCCATAGTGGGTTATTTAGCTTCCATATTCTCTTCATTGGCTTCAGGTTTTATTCTGACCAGCAAATAAAGAGCAGTCTTCAGGGCGCCTGGGTGGCCTGGGCGGTTAAGTGTCCAACTCTGGGTAGCTACCACAGGGTAGCTACCAATCTGTCACCATACAGGCTATTACAGTATTATTGACTATATTCCCTGTGCTGTGCCTTTTAGTCCTGTGACTTAGTCATTCCCTAAATGGAAGCCTGTATCTCCCACTTCCCTTCACCCATTTTGCCCAGCCCTCCATCCCCCTTCCTTCTGGCAAGTTTGGTCTCTGTACTTATAGGTCTGATTCTGCTTTTTGTTTAATCATCTTTTTTGTTTTTTAGATTCCACATATGAGTGAAAACATACAGTATCTGTCTTTCTCGGTCCGACTTATTTCACTTAGCATAACACCCTCTAGGTCCACCCATGTTGTCACAAATGGCAAAATCTCATCCTTTCTTATGGACGCATGATAGTCATGTGTGTGTGTGTTTGTGTGTGTGTGTGTGTGTGTGTGTGTGTGTGTTGCACCTTCTTTATCTATTCATCTATTCATGGATCCTTGGGTTGCTCCTATATCCTGACTATTGTAAATAATGCAATGTCAGCATATTATTCCTTCCTGTCAACACTCTAGCTGATTTCATCATTACCTTTTATTGACATTTAGATTATGTTCAAGTTTTTCCTAACATAAATAGTGCCCTGGTAAACAGTCACATGCATCAACCTTTGTCTGCATTTCTGGGTTTGTTTAAATTTCTAATAGATTCCCAAAAGTAAAAGAACCATGTCAAAATACGTAAAAATATTAACTGTTTTGTTTACATATTGCCAAATTGTTTTCTAGATAACTAAATGAAGACATACTCACATCAATAAATACCAATTTTCCAGCACTGATACCAGAGTTGAGTATACATGATTTTAAGCATCATTGCCAGTTTTAAAAATCATTATTTAACTGAAAAATTTTTTATTTTATTTTTTAAATTTTTTTTAAAGATTTTATTTATTAATTTGACAGAGATAGAGACAGCCAGCGAGAAAGGGAACACAAGCAGGGGGAATGGGAGAGGAAGAAGCAGGCTCATAGCAGAGGAGCCTGATAAAAAATTTTTTAAATCTCATACTCGTTGGGGTGCCTGGGTGGCTCAGTCAGCTGAGCATCTGACTCTTGGTTCTGGCTCAGGTCGTGATCTCAGGATCCGGAGATGGAGCCCCGTGAGGTTCTCTCTCCCTCTCCCTCCAACCCTCCCACTCGTGCTCTCTCTCTTTCATATAAATACACAAATATTTTTTTTAAAATCCTCATAATTGTTTTAATTATGCATTTTTATTAGCAGTGAGTTGAATATTTTCCTCATATTTATTGGACATTAGTCTTTCTTCTTTTGTAAATTGAGTTTTTACTAGTTTTTTCTTAGGGTATTAGGGTATTGGTTGTTTTCTTTTGGTTGAATAAAAGCTAACAGCTCCTTCACACCTAGGGCAAAATATCTGTTCATCATTTTAATTTTTTAAAATTAGCATTTTTTATTACACAAAGAGTTTTTCGCTGTCAGAAGATTAGAAAACAGAGAAGAAACATTTGGACGTTCTACGATCAAACCATCCTTACAGTCCAGGGATTCTAAAAAATCAGTGTAGTCGGGATGGACTCTTCTTTGTATCACTTCACTACCAATCTAAGAAAATCGAAGAAAATAGCAAGTGTTTGTTAAAGGATGTAGTTAAATTTGGAATTCCTACATTGCTGCTGGGACTATAAAATGGCACAGCTGCTATGGAAAACATTTGGCAGTGCTTCAAAAAATTAAAAAGAATTACCACATGACCCAGTAATTCCACTCCTAGATATACACCCAAGAGAATTTAAAATATACATTCATACAAGAAACCCGTACACAAATGTTCACAGGAGTGTTATTCGTAATAGCCAATATGGAAACAATTCAAATATTCATCAACAGATGAATGGATAAATAAAATATGTACTATCCAAACAATGGGCAATTATTCAGCCATAAATAAGAATGAAGTACTGCGGGGGGGCCCTGGGTGACTCAGTCGGTTAAGCATCTGCTTTCAGCTCAGGTCATGCATGATCCCAGGGTCCTGGGATCAAGCCCTGCATCAGGCTCCCTGCTCAGTGCTCCCTTCTCCCTCTGCCGCTCACCCTGCTTGTGCTCTCTCTCTGTATGTGTTAAATAAGTAAATAAAATGTTAAAAAAAAAAAAAAGAATGAAGTACTTCATTCTTCAATATGCTTCGATATGGATGAACCTTGAAAACATGTCAACTAAAAGAAGCCAGTCATAAAGGCCACATACTATATGATTTCATTTATATAAAATTTCCAGAATAGGCAAATACATAGAGACAGAAAGTAGATTAGTGTTTGCCAGGGGATGGGAGGAGAGGGATGTAGGACTGACTGCACTTAATAGGTATAGGGTTCTTTCTGGGGGGATGGAAATGTTTTCAGATTAGTTAGTGGTGATGGCTGCAGAACACAAAACATACTAAGAATCACTGGGCTGTCCACTTTAAAATGCTAAGTTTTATATATGTGAACTAGATCTCAAAAGAAAAGTATATTAAAGATTCCAAGAAGTACTATTTAATTTTTAACCAGCATACTCCGAGCTTTTTTATATTGCAATACACTTCTGCCATGTATTTTGCTATTAACACATCATAAGACACTAATGACTGCAAGAGGCAGTATGGGGAAAGGTGCAACTAGAGTAATATTTTAAAATTCATTCTAAGATGAGTCTGATAGCACCTCCTTGTTAAAAAGGGGACAAGAAGAAAGAAAGAGCAAAAAGGGAGGGGAAAGTCTAGGGACTTGAAGGATAAACTTCGTCAACCTCAAAATGATTCCAGAGGGGCTCATTTGTCTCATTCTCTAGAAACAGAAAGCCAAACCCCAACGGAGTTCTTCCTTTATTTGTAACAGATTTCTCTCCATTTTCGTTATTAGCATTAGAAATGGTATTGGATGACAAAGACTAAGAGTTTGGTTACAAAAGAATCTTCTCATAATGCAAATAACTAATTATTTCAAAAAAGAAAACCATGAAGGATAAACAAAACGTCTTCCCGGAGCATGATCTCTGATAGCTCCATTTATTTCACTTTTAACTTGCTGTTTACGAGAGTTCATGTGGAGAGGCACTGTTCTGAAGAACCAGAAATAACATAATTAACTAGATAATAGCAACAACGTGGTTCCCATGTCTGAAAACATGTGGAAGGAAAAGGAGGAGGGAAGCTCAGTCTGAACTTTTACCAAAATACTAACAATTTTGCTATTCTGTTTTCCAAAATGGCAACTCCCACACTAGCAAGTATCTTCCCATGCAGACATTTCGGAGTCCCCAAAACAGTAATTTAGTTGTGTGTTTGCCTCAGAGAGCAGCCTACACATCTATTAGGCGACATGCAAAACGCAGCATCAGAGGGCTGAATGCAAACTACACAATGGAAGACAAGAGTGGAAACAGAACCAGCACTTGGTGAAGGGCCTCTATGGGACAGCAACAGCTGTTTTCAAATTCATATGCTGCATCCAGAGCTATCTTCTAGGCGATGCCAAGGATTTACTTTCACTACTTTTTAAAAAAATACTTCAAAGATTATTATCAGAATTATATCTAGGAAGTAATAACATGACACAATTGTTTTAAGTTGTTCTTAGATTTAACTGCCAAAAAAGAAGCAGCCAACTGTAACCAAGAGTATTTATAAATCAATTACTATGAACATGGAACATGAACTCATTTATCATTATCTAGATACCCAGAAAAAGGACTGGAAAATGTCAAAAGTAAGCCACACTACAAGCAAAATGACTGCCAGATCAGAGTCAGAATTCAAAGTTTATTCCCTTAAACACAGACTTTGATCTTTTCTCTTGTTAAAATGGACAGTCTGGCATACTATGGAAAGTGTCGCTCTTCTAGAAAACAGTATCTCTTATCAGCAAAGAGCCACAGTTCCTAAGTCATTTTTAAAAGTATTATTTAAGAAAAAGAGTAAAATATTCCTGACTCTGTCTTTATCTAGTAAGGGATAAGGGATAAGACCTCATTTACAGAAACTTATTTCCAGAATTACTCCAAAAAACTTTGACATGAGAAAGTACCCTCACATAAAAGCTTATTGCTCTCTCCTTGTTTGTTCGGTGCTGTTTGGGGGGCAAATATCATCTTTAATAAGGTTACATTTGCCAGACAAAAGAGACTCTTCACAATCTGTTCACACTGACAGACAAAATCGTAACAAAATAACCTCAAAAAATCGTAACTTCTATAGGAGAGTGGCAACTTCCATTAGAATCCGCTCGAAAAATGTGACTTTCCTGACATTCATAGTTATGCACAAGGAGTTCACTGTGATTCTGAGCACATGGATTTGAGCAGGAATAAGGAAGAGAAAGGAATCAGAACTCCCCTGCCTTAGGGAGACATTTTTAAAGTACCTACAAGGGTTTCAGGGCATATGTCTTATCAGGGCTAAATTCCAGAATCTAGATTCTGCAGAGTATCCAGAGGCAACTGACAAGTTAAAGTATGAAAGAGCCACAAAATGGATGAATCTTATGTGGAATATGGGGGTTTTTGCCTAAAAGAAAGAAAGTTACTTAATGACTTTTTAACAAACATTCCCCTTTTTCAATTAAGAAATTATGTGAGAGTTTAGAAACATGGCAGAGGAGTAGGGGGCCCTATTTCAACCAGTCCCCTGCATCGAGCTGGATATCTACCAGACCACTCAGAGCACCCACGAAATCAGCCTGAGATGTACATGTATGTACAAGGAAAACTTCCTTAATCATCTCACTTGATGTAATCCTAGAATATGTTCCCAAGAAATTGTAGAGTCATCATTTTTTAAATATCTAAGAGATAAAATAAGAACTTCACTACCATGTATTGTTAGGACATTGACCTGCACTAAGATAGGAGGCTGGGATGGACAATCTCTTGAACTTCTTTCTATCTCCTGATTCTAAAGAAATCACTGCATCAATTTCTCTCCTATCTAAAGTCACTGGGGCCTGCCACCTCCAGGAAAAAAAGGGACAAAATGGTAGGCAGGGTAATAAATTACCCCAGAATCTCTGATGATAAAATTTACATATTTTTGTATAGTTTTAAATATATGTTTAGATGTGTAGACTTATATGTACATATAGAGATTCAGAAATATCCTCAAAGATAAAGACAGTAATATTCGCTCTCTTGTCCATACCAGGACACTTGGGAACATACATGCATTTACTGATGTCAGCTCAGGTAGTAAAATACCCCATAAATCCTCAAAGATTTGTATTGGTTTATTCAATGAATATTTATTGAGGACTTGTTATGTGCCATAAGAGTGAAAAGGACTAGATCATCTCTTGTCCTCAAAAAGGTATAAAGGTTTTAAACAAGTAAATTCAACAGATCATTAGAGATGGCTGGTGGAGGTCAGGGAAGAGACTGAAAGTACAGAGAAGGGAATAGAGTTCCATGGAGGTGGGCACCAGGGAGGAGCAAGGAGTGGGGTCATAAAGGCTCAATAGAGGAGGTGAATCAGGACAGAGGCCCTAAAAGATGGCAGGAGGTCTGCCCAGCAGAGAGAACCAGAAGAAAGTCCAAGCACCACAGACAAAGGCGTGAAGTTTAACACAGCTGGGATTTTGGAACTGTGTGTGGGTTATGACTGGTGCACAGGTGTATGTGTGCGTGGCAGGAATGTATGTGGCTATAAAGGAATGGAAGGAAGATTTGGGAGCCCAATAGGCTGGGCCATAGCACAGAGGGCCTTCTCTTAGTCAAGGTTCTTTTTGGTTATAATAGAAACCAACTCAAGTGAGCTTGGACTGTAAGGGGAGCTTAAGGAGAGACTACAGAGCTGAGATTTAATTATGACTTTACAAGTCCCTATGCGTGACCTTGGGCAAGTTACTTACCCTCTCTGTGTCTCAGGTTCTTTATCTATAAAACGAGGATAATTAGTACGATTTTTGTTAGGATCAAAAGAGTTAATACCTGCAATACAACTGCCACATAGCAAGTGCTTGATAAATGTTAGCTATTTTTATTATTGTTTCTTAGAACCCAAGAATATCCGAGCATGATGGGAGAAAGCCAAAAATATGAGCCTGGAAAGCTTTGGCACCTCAGGCAGCGTTCTGTCTGTCTTCCCTTCTCCTCTCCCTGCACAACATTCCTCTGAGCCCTTGTGGATGATGGCTGCCCAAAGTTCCCCAATGTTTACACGTGCCGTGATTAGCACATGAAGAGTTGGACTGGGATTGATCAGCCTTGACTCCAAATTCTTGTACTGGTAAATTTGGTTGACTCAGCTTGGCTTGGAGATCTCACTCGTGGTTTACATGGGGCCAAAGGGTTAGGGTAAAATCATGCCACAGTGGCCTACCTCCCCTGAATGGCAGGAAGGAGGGCAGTGGAGTAATTCATCTTGATTTTTAGATCTAACCATTTTCAGGTCTAAGCCACAGAGCAGACTACACAATTTGATCTTCAGAGGTTTTAGAGTGGCTGATAAGTACTGAAGGACGTTGGTTTTTCCAATTGCTTTGCATCCTCCTTAAACTTTTTCTTTCCCAATTTGTACAACCGCAACTCCTTTTAAGAATCTGGAAACTGTCAAACTTCCATCTACTAAATGAAATGTGGTCTAGCCATACAATGGAATATTACTTAACCATAAACAGGAACGAAGTACTGGTATCTGCTATAATACAGATGAACCTTGAAAACATGATGCTAAGTAAAAGAAGCCAAACACAAAAGGTCACATATTGTATGATTCTATTTACATGAAATGTCTAAAATAGGGAAATAAATAGAGACAGAGAAAGCAGATCAGTTGTTGTCAGGGACAGTGTTGGGAGAGGAATGGGGAATGATGATAGACAGGGACGGAGTTTCCTTTGGAGGTGATGAAATATTCTGAAATTGGATAGTGGTGTTGGTTGTACAACCCTGTGAATACATTGGAAATCACTGAAATGTATATTTAAAATGGTAAATTTTATGGTATGTGAATTATATTTCAAAAAAAAGTATCTGAGAACTGTATATATCAGAACACCTGGTCTTACTCGTCACACCTACACCATCTCATGTAATAGCCACTACTTGCCCTTCCTAAGCCTTGTTTTCTTATCTATACATCGGGGCGGGGGCTAAGCCAGGCTCTACTGAAGAGCCCTAAATCCTATGGGTAAGAAACTGGGTGCATTGCTCAGCAGCCAAATTAAAATCAACCTTCCTCTTTCAAACATTCTGCCACTGGAACTATCTTCTCATTCTATTCGCTATTTCAGAGAAAGAATTCTCACTTTTTTCCGAATTTTTAAATAATACCTATTTTAGGGGCACCTGGGTGGCCCAGTTGGTTGTATCCAAATCTTGGTTTCAGCTCAGGTTCATGATCTCAGAGTCGTGAGATTGAGCCCCAGCGGCGAGTCTTCTTGAGATTCTGTTTCTCCCTTTCCCTCTGCCCCTCCCCCCGCTCTTGCTCTCTCTCTCCAAAATAAAATAAATAAAATCTTTAAAAATAAATAAATAATACCTATTTTAAGCACATATACTAGGCACTTGAATAGATAACTCATTTAATCCACCCAACAATTTTGTGAATGAGGCATCTCTCATTTTACAGATGCAGACATGGAGGCTTAGGGAAAGAAAGAATGTGGCCCAAGTTACGAAGAAGCGGTGGCAGGCGTGGAACCTGAGCTGCCTAGCTCTGGAGGTCGTGTGATGAACCCCTGCACTGAGCTGCCTTTTTCCCCTAACTCCTCCACTTGGCCCAAATCTCATGCCCCTCAATATTTGCTTTAGCAATTTGCTGACTAATCCAACAGCTTTATATTCATCACGTCCACTATTCTAGTAAATGATTCTTTTTAGTTATTTGGGAACTGGGAAATAATCCCTGAATTCCTTAGTCATATGTCAAATACAAACTACATTATACTGTTTCTTAATGAAGGTAATGCTGGCACATGCAAATGGAATTGAGACCAAATTAATGAGTTGAGACCAAACTTAGGTTAATACCCAGTAAATAGGAAAAATTAATGGCAATTTCAACTCTTGTCAGCTATGCTCCTGGTACCATTGACTACAGCAATTTGTTTAATTAACCTAAAGTCTTCTTGTTAATTATAGATCATTTACCATATCCAATAAAAGGTCATGCCTTCAAAATCCCTGAATATGTTTAAAATTTCTCAAGTGTGTTGAAAAGTATTTCTTTGCAAAGAGACAGACAAAATAAATTTAACGAGATCATTCCGAGTAATTTAGCTTAATTTAGGCTAGTCAATAAATAGCATTACTATACAGGACCCTATTTAATGAAGTTGCTAGTGGCTGTCCCCTCTTTATACATATTGAAGCCTAAATATATGTATGTATAACACATGTGTGCGTCTCAAAGGCACAAGGATAGGACAGCTAAGACTGAACTGTATTTAATGCCCAGGGCTGTAGGGGTCCTAGTGACAATTAGTAAAGTTGTAAAAGGTTCTACTTAGTTTCAATGTGAAGGATAACCAAAACTTAGCTTAAACAAAGCCTATGTTTTTATTTTTAATGAAAATAAAACAAAGTAGTGATAAAAATTTGCATCATGGCAATGAAACATTAACATACAATCAAAATCTACTGGTAAAGTACACATTTTTATTAACTAGTGACCAACATAAGATGTACTAAAATTTTAAATCTTAAAACCCTCAAATAATTTGTTTTATAAATATATCCCTATTCATTTAAAGTTAGAATGTCAGATTACAGTGGGGGGAAAAAATCAGATCAAGTTAAAAAATTCTACTACCATGTTTTAAAAATAATATTGAAAATATTAAATTTTTATGTTAGTTGCTTAATCTCTATTGAAAACATGACATGATTGACTGAATGTTCAAGAAAAAAAATTAAAAAGAAAAAATCTTGGATCTGTTCGCTGTATTTTCTCCCTAAACTTGGATTTTATCAAATCTTGTCATTTTAAGAATTCTGTAATTTAACAAACGATTGGATCCAGAATGCCTCATTATTCCAGAAAAAGGAAAGGAAACACATAGAAAATTACAAAAGTTTACATGAAACACTGCTAAAACGGCTCACGTAGCTGAGCACAGTGATCTAGCCACGCCAAAGCTCAAACGTTTATCCGACTGTTAGCATGCGATGTCTAACAATTTGAAGTGTGGCTGCTACTCCTCAGACCTGCAAACCCAGTTCTCTGGTTTTAGAGCCAGAATACCAAAAATTGAGTAAAATGCTTTTAGAGCCAGAATACTAAATATTGAGTAAAATGCATTTCGGCCTCTGGAAAAGGAATAATTTTGTATAAAAGGATATTCAAATAGCCCTTCATTGAGCGACCACAAAGAGCCTTGAAGATTTACATGATTGAGCTGGAATTCAATGCCAAAGACAAGAGGAAGCATTTTTTTTTCTTCTGGAATGCACAAAGAGATACCCATAATTAAACATCACTCTTCCCTAGGGCAGCATGTTTTCTTATATTGACAAGCAAAATGAGGTATTTCAAATCAAGCATTGTTGGCATACAGTCATCTTTTGGATAGCTATTGTTTTAATGTATTTCTGGCTATTAGGCATTTGTCTATTTTTGGTCAGTGAGGCATGCATTTTAAAGAATTCTGGTTTTGCATAAAGGCTGTAGTTATGTTAGTGGAATTACATTTACACAACAGTATCTTAAGAATAATTATAGCCTTATTTTGGCTGGTCACACACACATTTTATAGTTAAAGGAGAGTGGCTATAACTTTCATGTAATTAGTACAATTAAAATTAACTATAAAAGGAAAAAAACTTCCAGAAGTACTTTTCAGACTCAATTTTATGTTCTACTTTGTCTTATTTAACACAGCTAGTTAAATATATCCCACCCTAATCCTATGCTATGTTGGGAAAATGCCAAACAAACCAAGTTTGCTTAACATTCCATCAATTAAGTCAGAGCCTAATGATAGATTACGTATTCAATAACTCTTTTGTGCTAGAATGCCACATTTTTTCAGCCTGATCCTACTATAACTACTAAACTACCAAAAAGCAGTAATTATTTTTTACAATTTACCTTTTGTAAGAGTTTCCTCTCCTTTCTTACCTGCACCCTACTCAAGTCCTCTTCATTTTCTTAAATTGTAAGGAATATGTTAAACTTAAGTCAAATACCAAAAAATTCATGTGCTTATGTTTTCTACAGTGGCCACTGATCTAAACAGACATTTTATCTCCTGCTCTCTATTCAAAAACATCACTTCCAAAGATTAACTGTTTAATAATATTGATGTGTATAATTAAATCTTTTTATTTTTAAGATTTTATTTATTTATTTGACAGAGATAGAGACAGCCAGCGAGAGAGGGAACACAAGAAGGTGGAGTGGGAGAGGAAGAAGCAGGCTCATAGCAGAGGAGCCTGATGTGGGGCTCGATCCCATAACGCCGGGATCACGCCCTGAGCCGAAGGCAGACGCTTAACCACTGTGCCACCCAGGCGCCTCTATAATTAAATCTTTTAAAGGAATTTACCACTATCATATAAATCCACATAAACTTATGTGGCTATTACTGGAACTTACAAAAGTTAGATCTCACTTATCTATCCATCCATATAAAAATTATGTCCTACAAAAACGCCAATGGATTGGTGGAAGACCTAAGCTGTGGTTACGGGAGGTCAAACAACAGACTTCTTGTTTTGAAGCCTCTTCAGACGTCAACCTCATGATACAGGGTTCATGGTGATGGGGAGACCAAGTGCAACTTAAGCTAATCAAAAAATATTCTAATTCAAGTGAAACTGCATTTGTACAGCTTTCAAAGTCACCAGAGAAAATGTGTTGAGGCCCGGGTATCTCAAATAACTCCTAACAATTGGGCACCTGGGTGGCTTAGTCAGTCGAGCCCTCAAGTCGGCACTCTGCACACAGTGTGGAGTCTGCTTGAGAGTCTCCCTCTCTCCCTCTTCCTCTGCCCCTTCCCCTGCTTGCTCTCTCTCTCAAATAAATAAATTAATTTAAAAAAAAAACTTCTAACAATTGCATTCCTAGCTTTTCATTTGGCTTACTAGCTAAAATCGGAAGCAATGTGACATGTGCATTTTATGTCCTTTCAAAATGTGTTTACAACATACTTATGAGTGATATTTAATGATTTAATGACAGTTATTTCATTCAGCCAAGTCTTCTCCAATCATCTGGATCTACAAACCCCAGACTAATTCCTCAAAGAACTGTTTTTTGCCCCTCAAAGGAGTTATATACAAGTCCTGGGCTAGGGAAAGCAGCTGCTTCGGTTATCAGGATAATTTTGGAATATCTAGATTTACTGAGTGTTTCCTATGTGCTAAGTGCTTCACATAAATAACCACCTTTAATTCTCACAAATCTTATCGAGCAGTTGCCTTACCAACCCCTTTCACAGATGAGGAAATCAAGTTTACATCTCAGCTCAACACCACTTCTTCAGGAAAGCCTCTCCTACCTCCATCTCATTTCACTCCAGACCAGACCTAGTTTCTCTGGCAAACCCTCTCCCAGCACTCAGTACTTGGGCAAGCTCGCCTCTAGCAAGATTTGCTATTATTTACGTATACGGTCAATTAACTAATGTCTCTCTCTCCCCTTTATTGAATGTAGATGGGTGGTTCTCAAACTTTAGTGTGTACCAAAATCACCTGGACTGCTTCTTAGAAAGTAGTCACTGGGTCTCGCCCCCAGCATATCTGACTCACTGAGTCTAAAGACAGGCTGGAACTCAGGAGTCACAGGTTCCAGGTGCTGCTGCTGCCACCAGACCTGGACTGACCCAGTACAGCACTTCTCAGCCCTGCATGTACATTGGAACATTCCAATCCAGCAACCAAAGTGACATTAAAAACAACCAATGCCCACACCCCACTCCCAGAAGTTTTTATTTAATTGGGCTAAGGGAGAACCCAGAGCGCCTTATCCCAAATACTGTATTCTTTTACTAAAAAATTGTTTATCTAAAAGTCAAATTTAACCAGATGGCCTGTAAATTTTTATTTGTTAAATCTGGCAACCCTGCTGTGAGTCCTGTTGTAACATAACAGGTAGTACATCATAAATATTACGTACGTGTCTAGGACTGGAAGCTGACCTCTGCAGAGCACAAAAAGGATGGCGCTAAACAAGCGGAATTTTTAGACCTAAGAATTTTTTTTCTTGAGGCTTAGAACTTAGAAGTAATTACCAATACATTGTAAAAGCTTATCTAAGATCTTCTAAAAATAGGGCAAATCCTCAATGTCAAATAATTAAACGTGACGATTAAATGACTTCCAGGTTCCGTGAAGCCCTGAGGCTGTGAGCCTCAAAATGGGCCAGAGAGTGACAATGGGGCATCAACAGTACAGCTCTGACATCAATCAGTGAGTCACCTGGGCACCGCTACTGCTGGGACTTGGCGCAGAGGAGGCGCTCTTTCATATATCAAAAGTAGGTATAAATTATCTATTTAATAAATAGCCCAGCAAAGATAAAACACTGAACACATGGCTGCCTCTGATAACGCAATTCTATCTTTTTCATATCAATGTAGGGAGTCTTGTGCAGTTTTCCAATTTCAGAGTAAGATCAGTGATTTCATGTCTTACATAAACGGATATATTAAATTTGCATTTTTGATGCTGAAAAGGGACTATTTAATTCCAGCTTGGCATGTTTACTGCATAATGGGTAAACCAGGGATTTCCAAACGGAGAATCCTCTGGGCTCAGTAACGATCATGTAGCCTTCTGCTTTCCCCATAGAAGTAACCTCCCATGTCTCTGATTCAAGGACAAGGACTCCGTGTAAGTGTTTTAAATATTAAAACATGAATACTCACAGAATTCAATCATTTCAACAATCATTACTACCTTCCACTTCGTACAATGCTTACCTGCCAAACTTAACATGACACTTTCCACCTAATCCAGGACCGTAAGAACTGTTTATAAAACAGCTTATTGAGGGGGGTGCCTGGCTGGCTCAGTCAGGAGAGCATGCGAGTCTTGACCTCAGGGTCATGAGTTCAAGCCCCATGTTGGGGGTAGAGTTTCTTTTAAAAAATTATAATAATAGAACTTACGAAAATAGGTTATGGAATGATTGCATGGGCATCAGAGTAAAACCCAGTTTCAGCAACCTAAATGACAGAACATAAAAATCTACTTAATCCCCCAAGACCAAGTCTAATAGTGTTGGTAGATGGAGAGGGATAGAAAGAATGTCACACCAAGCTTATGGTTGGCTGTACATTCATGCGACTTATTTCAATTCACCTAACTTCAAGCAAACAACACAAAAATCATTTCAGATTAGTTTTTCTAAAATCATCAATGTCTGATCCTTTTAAAACAGATGTTTCAAAAAATAACACCTATAACTATTTAAACATTGACGATTATTGGTTTCTAATGTCAGGACAGCTTACCAAATCCAAAAGCATTGGAACCTCCAATGCTCTGTGAAGCCTGCACACTTGTGGACGTATACAGTCCTGTCACCAGCAAGCCGTCAAAGAAGGTGCTTGTTGAAATTGTCACTGAAATGCAGGGAGGGAAAAAGAAAAGAAACCTCGATTAATACAACCAGAATACTGAGATACATTTCTGAAGAGTTAAACGTTGCCAAAACAATTTTTAGTCATTATTTAAAAACTTTTTTATGCTATTGGTAGTTAGTATTTTCTTTATATTAGGAATCACACGTAGAGAAGCAAAAAGAAGCCTAGAACGCCTGTAATTTCTGGTCCTAGATTTAGTACATTAGCTCTATCTTTCTGCCTTCATTTACACGTTTCCCAGCTATATGCAAAATTATCTGAAAATAATGTAGTATTGAATAGCTAGCTTCCCCACCTCCACCACCACCCCTGAAGGCAGTCAAAGGCATTGCTGGAGTTTTGGCATTGTGATTAGACACTTTTTTTTTTTTTTAAGTATTCCATACTGTGGGAAACAATCTTACGTTGGCTGGAAGAAGAACAATAAGATGTACTGTATTTCTTATTGTGCATCTACATTTCACAGATGAATCCCCTGAAGTTTTTCAACAAAAGCAGACTAATTTGCATGAAGACAGTTAGCCTTTTTCCTTCTGAGAACAAAAAAGGAAGACCACTGCATGCCTTAAGTTTCAGAACAAAGTCTGCAAGAGGAGTCCAAATGGTTTCATAACCAGAAAATCAGGATGTTCCTGGGACAAAAGGGCCAAATACAATGTATCTGTATGCCACTCAGGTTTGGCTTCTTAAAATTTTATCTTGCTCACCACCCTAAAATAATGATTATGATTTCTGCCTTGACATAATATTTTCTCCTGCATTGGTTTTATAAGATTAAGATGACGCCATTTGCAGGAAGCAGCGGGAAAAGGCAGTATTATTTTGGTAGTGCACAGTACAAGACCATCATCGTCCTTGGTGGCAGTAAGGAGAATGGCCAGAGTCACATTTACTTTGATGAGAATGTTTAAATTAAACTCCAGGAAATCCAGGGAAAAGAGCTGAACGGTCTGAAGTGTCCATATTATAAAGCATAAAACAAGACTCGTAGATCAGTAGAACAGCCTGACATCATGGTACCCCCACAATGGCAACGGATATTGGAGTAAATCACCCCTTCACATCCTTTTTTTTTTTTTTAAAGATTTTATTTATTTATTTGACAGAGATAGAGACAGCCAGCGAGAGAGGGAATACAAGCAGGGGGAGTGGGAGAGGAAGAAGCAGGCTCATAGCAGAGGAGCCTGACGTGGGGCTCGATCCCATAACGCTGGGATCACGCCCTGAGCCGAAGGCAGACGCTTAACCGCTGTGCCACCCAGGCGCCCCCACATCCTTTAATAATAGCTAGTATTTTGACTGCTAGCACGTAAGCCACTCAGCTGGGCACTGAGCTTAGTAGTTACGATGTATTATCTCATTATCAAAACATTTCTATAAAAGGGGTACTATTATTACTCCC
Organism: Ailuropoda melanoleuca; assembly: GCF_002007445.2. Classification (NCBI taxonomy): domain Eukaryota; kingdom Metazoa; phylum Chordata; class Mammalia; order Carnivora; family Ursidae; genus Ailuropoda; species Ailuropoda melanoleuca. Next base: position 127,908,394 of record NC_048218.1, on the reverse strand, counting down.
AGGATACAAATGAGGAATTTATGGCACAGAGCAATTTAGTACCTTGTTCAGGACCATCTGATATCATCTAAACATGTTTGATGCTGATTACCCAGCATCTCTCTTGTTTTCTCTCTGCCTGCACACCACCCCCTCCCCCACTCCCAAGATCCCACAGAAGCCAAGTGACATGGCCAAACTCTTGTTAAATAAACTATTTCCCAGATTATTCACATGCACGAGGAGTATTTGAAGAAAAGGAAAGTAAAAGCTGCAGGACTCCGTGTCACTGTTAATAAAGAGGAAGAGGGCTATGGGTGGCTGGGAGGTGACCCCTATGGCATGGTGGACGGAGCCCTAGGCTGGGTAAGGGATGGGATCCGGGCACCAGGTACTCATCTGCTACTATCTGTTCTTGAGCAAAACCACTTCATCTCTTAGAGTCCCAATTTCCTCATTTATGGAATGACACACTAATCACCAGCCCCCTGTTCTGCCTACTCCAGATTCCCACAGTTGGTTCTACTGCTGTCTCTGCCCTTTGGTTCAGTGAGTTATCTTGGCCAAGGTAGGAAGTGCTTAAACAGCTTCTGTGTCCCCATCCAGTGGGGTTTAGAATTAAGTTGCTTTCTCTTAAATTAACTATACTAGCCACTGAACTCTAAGGCAGTGTCTCGGGCTGTTCTTTCCAGCAAATCAGACCCCACCTGCAGTTCTCACTGTGGACCCACGGGACCCTGCTTTTACCCACTTCCTCTCAATCCACTCCACTCTCGTCCAGTAAGACAGCAGCAATTCTGTATTAAACGTACAAACACAGCCCCTATGGACTCCTTTCCATTCCTTTATGCTTCTACTCCAGTTATTATTTCCAAGACACTAAAAAATAGCAGAGTTTTATGAGTTAGGGAGTGAGACAAACCTGAATTTAAATCTCGCCTCTTTCTACCTCTGATCAGGGTGTGACCTTGGCTCAGATTCCTCAACTGCAAAAAGAATAATACTATCCAATTTGCTGTAACAATGAAAAGAAATATATTTACAATCTATCCGTGTATCTATCTCTTTAACAAACTATCGTGCATACAGTAACTCATTGGTGAAAGTCAGCTCCCCTTCCCTGCCCTCTTTCAGACCTTGAAGCCCTGCCTTGCTCTTCTCTTCTGGAAAACTGGAGTCCCGCACAGAACTCCTGACATCTGCGGAAGACACAGCTGATCACTGGACTGCCCACATCTGAGTCCTGCCACCTGCTAGGATTATCCATCTACCCTCACCATGCACACTTCATTTCCACCCACCGTCCACATCAAGCTCACCTGTGACGTCAGCAAGCTCAAGATAAGTGTAATCCCCAGCTTCTTATAAATATGCCTTCTCTTCCAAAAGATATTCTGCTGAGTGTTAATTTAAAACAGAGGCTAAACACTCTTGGAAAAAGGGCTAAAAAAGAGGAGGACCATGTGTGACAGCTCTTGGCCCTCCCTCTGCTGCCCCCAGCTATCCAGCTCTGGTCTCAAACAGCTATGTATCTTCCAGCAAAACAAAAGCCCTGCCCAGGCTACCACGACAATTGATAAATTCAACTTGATCGCTTATACATATCTAGTGATATTTCAGTATCTTAGACATGTGCACTTAGGAAGCTGACTGCACGGCCTGGGACTCATTTGGGTACTGAGCACAACCAACATCTGCTGTGCCCCTTAGATGCATGTCCACCTAGGCTCTTAATCCCTTAACAGGCCTCCCCCTTCCTCTGCCACTAAGTGCCTCTCCAGACCCAGAGGATAAGGCAAATTCTGATCTTAATGTCTCCACACACCGCAATGCCTGCTTCAGATCAATTCTTTACTTTAAATAGATTCTTGGGTGCTGAAACAGCAAGGTCTAGTGAAAACATCCCAGGAATAAGAGGACTGGAATTTATTACCAACAATAATGTGCAATGTCAGATCGGGCAAGCTTTTCTCCCTGCTTGGCTCTATTCCTAGTTGTAGTGAGATGAATACTGATTGTTTGGTAACCTCATGGCTAGGTGGACGTACCATTTCTAAGCATTGAGTGTCTTAGAAAACAAAATTGAATTACTGCGAAAAACACTTCTTACTCTTAAAGTCTTATGTCATCCATAAACTGACTCCTCCCAAATTTCTGTCTCCTGTCCAGATCCCTACATACCTCTTTATATATACTCCAGATCTGTATCAAGATGCTGCTCTACACCCCCACTTGGATGTTCAAGAGATGTCTCAACCTCAACACGACCAAAACTGAATGCCTACCCCGTCCTTCAAAACTGCTTCTCCTTCAGCCTTCACCAAATCAGTTGTTGGCAACACCGCCTTTCCTGCTGAGTGAACTTTAGAATCACCTTCTCCCATACTCTGCATCTAGTCCATCAGGAAATCCTACTGGCCCTGCCTTCAGAACATATCCAGAATCTGACCACTTACTACCTTGTTCTAAGCTACCATCGTGTCTTACATGGATTATTGCATTAGACCTCAATCTGATCTTCCTGGTTCTACCCTCCTTTCGCTAGAGACTATTCTCAGTAGGAGTCAGAGGAATTCTTTAGAACATCCATTGGAGCATGTCACTCGTTTGCTTACAACTTCTCCGCTAAGTCAATGTCAGTCTTCACAGTGGCTTACAGAGTCCTATGTGACCTGCCTCCATTCCCTCTCTTTCCTCCTCTCCTTCTGCTCTCCTCCTGGCTCACCCCACTCCAGGCACACTAGCCTCCCTGTTGTTGCTCAGATATGCCCAGGCTTTGCACCACCACCTTCCTCTGCCTTGGACTCTCCTCCTTCAGATTATCAGGTAATTATCACCTTCTAGCATATTATACTCATACATTTGCTACAATGGTTTTTGTTTAAGTTTATTGTCATTCTCATTCTGCAGAATGTGAATTCCATCAAGGCAGATATCTTAAGGGTTTTGTTCAGTAGTACATCTCAACATCTGCAATAATTCCTGACACAATACTTATTAGAATATTTATTAATGAATAACTCATTCATACAAAAATGGCACAAGGCTGTCTTATCTTCAACTTGTTTCCAGAGGAAAAGTATGTTGTGAATCCTAGATTTTGTATGTCAAATGAATCCCACTTGGAAAAGCCACATGGAAAAAAAAAAAAAGAAAGAAAAGTTGGCTATTTATGTATTTAAAATGTTTTCCAGAAAGCAAAATAGTGGATGCAGGGACCAAGAGACCAATTGAAGACATCCGTGAAAAAAAAAGCAGATCACCTTAAGTCTACATACATTCTCACAGGCTATATGTTTACACAAATCATATAAACGAAGAGTTCCCTATTGGAAACTAATTGAATATAATCTATTTCTCTGTTTGCTAGAGTAGGGAGTTTAAAGTTATTCTGGAAGGGAAAAATGATATTTGCCTTTGAAAAACTGCTGTCTTGGGGCGCCTGGGTGGCACAGCGGTTAAGCGTCTGCCTTCAGCTCAGGGCGTGATCCCAGCGTTATGGGTTCGAGCCCCACATCAGGCTCCTCCACTGTGAGCCTGCTTCTTCCTCTCCCACTCCCTGCTTGTGTTCCCTCTCTCGCTGGCTGTCTCTATCTCTGTTGAATAAATAAATAAAAATCTTTAAAAAAAAAAAAAAGAAAAGAAAAACTGCTGTCTTGACAAGCATTCCTTCTCCTTTAAACAGATGTAAATGCATAATCCATATGTGAACTGAAAATCTGTTTCTTTTTTCCAGAAAGAGGATGTGTTGCCCAGATTCTTAGGGGATATGAGACATAGCCTTCTGATCATAGCTTTCCCTTTTACTCAAGAAGACAACGGGTCCAACTTCTGCATTCAAAAACCATCTGACAGAGTTTGGATTCCCTGATAGCTTGCAGGCAACTTCAGAATGCCTGCAGCCTGTATGTTTCTACTGACACGTGCACCAGTAGCAAACACAGGGATAATCTGAGCAAGATGCTGAAAACCTGACACCAAGGCACTCTAACTGAAACTATGTCAGGAATACACATCTCTCTGTCCTTCGCTTTCCCTTTCATCAAATGCTTCCACTTATCTCTACTTGCAGCCTCTGGTTAGTCTGTCAGGGTTTCCTAAACAAACAAACAAAAACCCCACAGAAACAAATAATTGTTTCAGCCATCAAGGCTGCTCTGGCTTGCTGTCCCTCACCTGGGTGATTCTGTATCATCACTCACTGCCAGTTTCTGTTTCACACTTAATAATTACCTTACCCTCTGATATCTTCCTGATTCCTTTCAATCAGCTTCATCTGACCCTCCATATGCACTAGTTCTTACCCTTCCTATGTGCCCTGACTTGACTTTCGTTCCTCTAATTCCACTGGGACTCAGCCTTCAAGCGTTATCTGACCTTTTCCAGCCTTTGCTCATCAGTTATATCCACAGACTGCTGCCATCCAGGCAACTGAAGCAATCCTCTTGAAAGCAGAAGAGTGATCTCTGATAAATTGTTTTAAAGTTTACTATATACAAGTTCCAATGTGGCTCATGATAGAAAAAACTGATGCTCACATTGCTGAATGCAAATTAGGTTAATAGGTACATGAACTAGAAGGAAATTTTACAACTTTTGTATTTTCGTAAGTTTCTGATTCAGACTGTTACAGTCTCACTACATAATTTAAAATGTTGGAAAGCTAATGTCATTTAAAACATGTTTCCTTTAAAAATACTTTATGAAACTACCTTTGCATAAGTAGACGTTGTAGTTAAAAGATATAAATTTGGGCACACTAGGATGGGGAAAATTGTACAAAGTTTTTGGATTTGAACGCCCTTTAAGATGAACAATTATTAGGACTACCTGTATATAACTGATATCTAACTAGCCCAGTTAATATCCAAACCCTTCTTTCTCTTCCCAGGATTACAAGCCATGTGCCTTAACTAATAGTAAGAAGATGGGAATCAATATTTAGCAAGTACCAATTCACTTGAAAAGAAATTTATTATATAATGTGAATAATTGCTGAATCTAGGTGCTAGTCTTTAAAATTTTGTTGTGATAGTCTTAAATTTTGTTTCAGAAAAAAATCCTATTAAAAAGGGAAAGGAAGGCATTCTAACAAATGCACTTAAGATGAGCAAAATAACTCAAACAATAAAATGCACTAGAAAGAACATAATACATTCAGACTTAAAGCAATATATATGGAAATATATGTATATCGCTATATATATGTGTATGTGTATAGATATAGATACACAAAACCTTCTATGAGCCAAGAACCATGTTAGAGCTATAATTTGGATTTTACTAGATTATTAACACTTGAGTTTTCCTTTTCACATGTAAGGGAAAATGTGGCATAATTTACTTCAGCCTTGGAATGTACAGCACCCCTTCCTAATCACATTACTAATGCTTGTAAGAATTTTAAAACTTCTTAATTCCTGAGGAATTAAGGTATATTTAGAGGAATTATACTCTTTGAAATATACTTTGGGAAACTAAAGTATATACTGTCTCACAAAGTATATATATTCCTAAAACATTCAGGCTATCTTTTTAAAGAAACTTGATGTATGAAACTTAATCTCCCCACTACTTTCCAATGATAACCCATGAGTATTATTCTTATTTTAAAATGAGGGTTTTCTTTTATGCTGTTACTATTATCTTTCATATGTATTTCACTGTGTGGCATTTATTAAACTTGGAATCCTTAATATTCTATTCTGGGCATTTGCGTTCACAGACTGCATGTCTGAGGTACTAATTTCCCATGTCAATAAAAGCTAGTTGAGTATAAAAAAAATAAAGATAATTAGAATAGTTCCCTATTAGCAAAATGCTTATAAACATTACCTGACATCTTATCAATTCTAGTTATTTTATAAAAATTGAAATATATCACCACCATATGACAGGACCCGCCAGTAATCCATTTTAGACACCAAAGGTTTATATCAAATCATCAAATATTTTAACAACTTTAAATAGATAAGGACCTACTTAAACATGTCAATCTACCATATTATCTACTTCTTTTCACGGTTTCACAAATGTTTATGATAAATTTATAAAACCCTTCCCCAGGAGACTTTATTTCCTTAGAGTAAATGTTTATACCTTTTATATTTTTGTTCTACAGAGAACTAGCTACTTTAATCATAAAGGGAAAAAAAAGCAATATCAACATCATGGATTGCCAAGTAGAATTTTGAAAGTACCAGTGCATTTTAGAGGAAAAATCAAGCGTGCATATGATTACCAATAATCAGAAAGAAAATGTGTCTTTATCATACCACATCATTCCTTTGTTCAACAAACATCTTTACCTTCCTATCATCCATAGATTAAAATCCTGTCTTCAGTGTGGTTTCAAAGACCTTCAGGTTTGGCCATAACCATTCTCTCCAGTCAAATTTCCCTCTTTCAGTGAAAACAACCCTTGATCCAGTTAAACTAGAGCATGTTCATTACTTCCCTGTTTCCTTGTCTTCTTTAAAGGGAGTCCTCACCTAAAATGACTTTCCCTGTTTCTTTTGGCTAAAATCCTCCCCATTCTTCAGGCACAGACCCCAATGCCATCTCTCTCACAAAGTCTCTTCTGATCTCCTGGGGAAGCCTCCTCTCCCCCCTCAGTGACCCAGCCGGCCGCTCTCAGAAACTGGAACACATGATCACTCCCTACCTTCCTCGGAGCTTGGCTCAGAGGAGGAACTCAATCAACGTTTATTGAATTCAACCCTACAGAAACACTTGTTACAACATAAAACAACATTAAAATAATAAAATAAAATATAACTGAGAATATAGGGTAGCTGGTGAAACTAAAATTGTGATAACCGGCACCCCATTGACAGAGAAAAAAGAATAAGTGTTATTCATAGAGGTGTATGAACATGAAGGTTTCTCCCGAAAGGACACAAAAACTGAAACTCTATGTGGTATTTTATTGTGTACTCAAAAATCAGAAATGTCTGAGAAAATCTTGGTGAAATTTTGCATTAACCATAATAGTGTTTCTTTTGCTCATGTGTACTTTGTGTGTGAATATACATATATATACAGACATATTTTATGTACACACCAAATTAATCTTCCAGTAATTTTGTCACTAAGACACCTTATGCCTTATCCTCACTCTGAAGTTACTCTGCCATTTCCTCAAATAAGAAATAAGAAGGGATCAAAAGGCTGAGAAGGCTGTGCATATCGCTCCCACGCCTGTGTTAAACTGCCAGTGAGCTCAGCTCCAGGAGTCTATGAATATGGATTGCTGGGCTGGGACAGCACAATGAAAACACGATGTAGCAACACAATTCAATTCTTATCAGTGGCTCAGAGAACACCTCTGTCTTGAAATGACTAATTACAGAGTCAGTTATTATCTATTAGAGCTTCTATTAACTGTTCCCAACAAGACCCTAATACCATTCGTGCGGAACATCACTGTAAGATGAAAGCCTGGAAGAAAATAAATTTCGACGTTTAATGCTGTTGCATTTCATCCTAAAGCTTCTGGGCTACAAATGCTCTATGGGCCATTAAATTTTGATCACTTCAAGCTTATTCCATTACTACTTTATAGAAAAGACCTTTAATATGTGCAGAAAAGAAACATATTATATCATATATGAAATGATGTTACCACCTCTTTCAAGATAATAAACATCAGAAGACAGCAAATTGCAAAAATGTTGAAATTAAGTATTAGTGATAGTGCTGCGATCGCAGAGTTTCTATTTCTTATTTTTATATATTTTGAAAATGAAAAACACCAGCAGAACTAATATTGTCAATATTAAAAAAATGTAGCCTCATTTTTCCTTATGAACAGAAACTTGTTTGCCTTTTGAATACACAACAGATTAAATAGCCTGAGGAACAAACATATTACTCTAAAAATGAAATAAACTGAGTTTCTTTGCTGCAAAATTTCATCAACATAGAGTGTTCAACTACTGGTTCCTCTTGAGTTAAAGTGCCCTTAGCTCTTGGTACCAAATAGAGACCATCTAAAAATACATGATAATTTAATTCAAAACCTCTATCAACATGATCCCTGAACTACTTCCCATTACATACATTAACTCCTTTATGACATGATTTTATGTAGCTTTCAAATATTAAGCCAGCTCTCTCAATGATAACATCCCCAAACCAAAAACAGCGAGAAAAAAAAAATTATCCCAGTAAATATTTAAAAGAAATGACTGGAGGTCAAGATTCTCTGAGGCAAGACATGTACGCGTAATAGTAAACTGAATACAAAGATCTTAAAAAATCAGACCAGAAACGAATGGACGCCAGTCAGCCTTTTGTGAAGGACAGAGAGAGGTCACACTTGCCCTACCTATGTATTCCAACAACTACCCGTGACACTTGGCCTTAGGTGGCATGTGAGAGGAGGCTCTAAGAAATGGAAGCCGTGATCCTCAAGCTGGATGGGCTGGATTAAATACAGCAGCCTGCATCTCCTGGAGGCCCAGAGGGGATGGCAGGGGCTTGACCTCCTCTTGGAAGGCAGTGGCATAGTGGTACCCCCAAGCCTCAGGTACAAGGGCGGACGCAGTTCTCCGGGAGCGTGCCCAGCAGGCTGCTCTGTAGAATGCATTTAACCTGATGTTTGCTGCACTAGTCATTATCACTGCCCTTATTATTGGTATTATTACTCCACTTTTTCATTTTATATGGATTTGTGCTGTTCCTTGGGGGACAAAGGAGGCAGAAAGAATGGCCTCCAGGGAGGACTAAATGCGGTGTGATGGAGGACAAGGCTGACGATCAAAATAATAAGGTCAAAGAGCTCTGGATCAGCCCAACTCTGAAAGCAGGGGGAGAACGCCCTGGCAAACCCTCTCCCACCTTTGTCTCCCCCTGAAAGGAGAGGAAACCCAGCACAAGATCTGGGAACTGTGACAGGTTACAGGAGGCTGATTGTATGCAAAATTTAATGATGCACTAAAGCGTTTTTTAGAGTCTGTAAAAATGCTCTTTGCTGGCTCGAAGAGGGATCCAGCATTTCTGTGGAAGCCTCTTACGATATATTTATTATGGATTTAGAGATTCCGACAAACCACGTATTGTCTCGAAGTCTTCTCTTCCAGCAGCACCAGTAATGAAAGGAGAGCCACCGAGATTTTTCCTCCTTTAAATGCACCTTAGGAGATAAAATGGGTGCAGTCAAATGTGTTTGTGAGTTTATCAGTTTAAAATTAAGCCCTTCGGAAGTAAGTTTAAATGACATCATTCGGTGAATGTAAAGTAAATCTGTTTTTCCATCCCTCCACATTGCCTTTCTGTTACTCCCTAGGGCTGTCCGTCTGTCTCTCTCTTGCACACGCACACTCAGAATTTCTGAACACACTAACCTTTGGGGTAAAATCTCACATACCTTATTCAGGTGAAATCCTGTCCTGAGACTTGGAGACGTATGTCAGAATAGCACCTGAGATGAGATCTTGAATGTTTTTGAAACCTCCTTAAGATTGTCCAGTCTATGCTATACACAGATTCCTTAACTAGTCATCTTAAATACAAAAAAAGAAAAACATAACTCTACAACGCTCCACTCTACTAGTACCAACTGCAGTTAGAGTAATGAGGTGTTTATCATCCACTTTGGACTTTCATAATGTAATTCTGAATTTTTTAAAAAATCCTACAAATAATAATAAAATTTAGTTCCTAGAACCAAAAATATTTATTTTCCCCTATAAATTACACTTTATTGTAATTTGGAGAACTCTAGACAAGAGTTACTGGTATTTGTGACTTATCTCTGACCTTTTTTCATATGTTACTTTCATATGAGGCTGGATGATACTCATACATGAAAATTTCATATTGTTGGCCCTGCATTTGATAAATTATTAAAGTGATGTGAATGAATGTGGTGTTCAGGTTTTCAGCAATTTTTATCCTTTTGTTCTTTCTTTTTTAAAGAAAAGACTACCTTGTCTATAATACCACAACTTTTTAAAATTTGAGCAAAGATTAGCCTTAAAAGAAAGCATTTAAAGAGACTTATTATCCCTTATCTTCTCAAAGGAGTCCTAAGAATTTTTTCTTTGACACAGGATGTTAATTAAGCTTTTCTAGAATGAGAAAAATATACCTAGTAGTTCTCATAAACATACATACAGGTAAATATGTTACAATTAAATGCACAGCTGCCTAAAGAAAAAACACATGTATAATTTTTTTCAATATAATCAGGTGTTTAAAGACTTTACACAATCAAAAAGGCCTGTAATAGTTTTGTTTTTATTACACTTTCTTGGACTTTTTTTTTCTTTTTAACATGCAATGCCCCACAATTCCTACAAAATGCAGTTTTTACTAGAGTTAACTAAAGAAAATCTGAACTCATGTAACAAACTGCAGGATGACTCCTAATACTGCCCCAAGTTGTTCAAGACTTAAATATATGCTTTGTTTGTGTATCATTACAAATTTTCAAAATATTTTCATATTTGCAACAACTGTGTACTTGTTCAAGAACATGCCCAAGGGTGACATTGCTGGTACTCATGTGTATGTCACATATTTGTTATGTGACAGAGATATGTATTATACATATTACATATATTATATATCTGTTATGTTTGTAAACTGACTAAATCAACATTATTAATAATTGATAGAAATCCTAATAGACAGTTACATTGACTATAACTGTAAAAATATTACAATTTTTTAAAAAGGGTTTTTCCATAGGCTTCTCATTTGTCATCTCTGTATGTTCATTTAAAAACACTTACTTAATTATAAGCAACTGGGCTAAAATCAAAGAATTCATTTAAATACATACTGAGTAAATTAGACATATGGCATACATATGATTAAACTATAAAATTCTATAATTAACTTATATAGGACAAATAGAAAATTCTCATTTACTTTATGGTCAGACCTTGTGTGTGTGTGTGTGTGTGTGTGTGTGTGTGTGTGTGTGTGTGTGTGTGTATCTTGCTCAATTCATTCATTCACTGAGCAAGTAGTAAGTGCTACTTCTTGATACTGGTGACATAATGTGAACCATCTGTATGTTTACAAAAATAACATTTGAGTAATTATTCCTGTCCCTTTTCAGAAGAATCTTTGCTCCATATTTCAAAATTCAATTCATAAAACCCGAAATTGCTAACACTAAAATTCACGAAAGTTACTAAACGCTCTCCCAAAATCTTTAATAAGAATCATCAAATAAGAATATAACCCAAATGACATTTACAGTGATAGATGGCATCTGATAGTTATTGGATAAATTATTAAAAATGAATAAATGCACTGCTAACTTGTATAACATCAAACTGTAATTACACATATTTCTCCTATACGTAAAATGGAAAATGTCACACTTCATATTTTACAACATGACATTTAGTATGATGAGTCTTAAAATCCTTCTTAAAATAACAAAATATCTTGCAGTTTAATATAAATTTGCATTTTCAATACAACCGTAAGACAATTTTTCCAAGGACACAGATAAAGAAAAACTGCAGGTATGAATATTTATCAGGAAATGTCTTGAGACTTGAAATTCTAGGAAAAAATTAACTGACTGGGTAAAAATTTTTCAAATGAAAGGGGTTTGCAAAGGACTAAACCTGTTTTGCACCTGTGCTATTCCTTATTTTCTGGTATAGGATTTCTTTTTTTTTTTTTTTAAGATTTTATTTATTTATTTGACAGAGATAGAGACAGCCAGCGAGAGAGGGAACACAAGCAGGGGGAGTGGGAAAGGAAGAAGCAGGCTCATAGCAGAGAAGCCTGATGTGGGGCTCGATCCCACAATGCTGGGATCACGCCCTGAGCCGAAGGCAGACGCTTAACCGCTGTGCCACCCAGGCACCCCCTGGTATAGGATTTCTAAGTAAATTTTAATCTAGCCTTAGCACATACTTGTTTTTGATTTGTTTTCCCTTTTTTTAAAGAAAATTCACCTAAATTCTTAAGTTGAAGACTTGCCATAGAAAACTAGAGTTGGATGAAAGGCAAATTTGCATACAGATACATTTTTATAAACTTGCACATTTTGTTTGCAAGTATTTGTATATGCCTATTGAAATGCCTACTTAAGATTTCCAAATAGAATTTAAAATGTCAGTTACAGTATTTATTCAACACAGATGGACTTGTACTCTACAAGTGCTAACCCTGATCAATAAAATTATTACTTTAAAACGAATAATGAGTATTTGGTAGAACCATTAGCCAAACTAATTTCTCTCACAGATTATTTTACTTTTTCAACTAGAACTTTCAGTCATCTGAAAAGATTATTAAAATTCAGATCCCTAGGTCTCCCCCAACTCCTCCCACTCCCCTGGGGATTCTGATTCTATAGGATTGGGATAAAGATCAGGCATAGCATGTTTAACAGCGTTCATCCTGGGTAAATTTTGTGTAGGTGGTCCTGGGATAGACCAATTACAGTGACATGAAATGCTCCAGATTGATACCTCATGGGAAATAGAATTTCCAATGAAGGCTATCCATGGGACTAAAAATTATAATTGAATTGAGTTGAAACTACATTAGGAATTCCATACAGTAAAAAGCCACTTTGCTTTTTATTATACTGCAGTTTCCTCCTAGTGCAAATGATGTTTAACAAGATGAGGATATAATGGGACACCTGTTCTTAGGAGACCTCATGAGTGCCAGCAAATTTTCTGTCACTGATGAGGACAGAAACAAATCCAGAATGAGGATGAACAGCCAAGGTGGCAGTGGATTTGGGGAGCATACACTGAAGAGCAATGTCAGAGCCTGTGGTGACGTTTTTGGCAAACAAAGACCACTGTACGTTCCGACTGTGAATTAATGATAAAGAAAAGAAGCTAACTAGTTTCTGAGCTTGCAGGTATGCCTTTAAAGAACATTCACCCCAAGTTACAGAAGTTATGAATTCAATATCAAAAAGAAGGGGAAGAGGGGGAGGAGGACGAGGAGGAGTAGGAGTTAAGTCAAATTAGCATAGCGCACCTTGTCGTAGAGAACACTTTCTGGGTGCTCTAGAACATCTCTTTCCTCTCTGATTCCTAGTAAAGATTATTAGAATTTCTAGAATTTACTAATAAAGCAATGTAAAGTTGAATGGGCTATGGCCACTGGAATCTTTATCATCAGAAGCAGTTGTACTACTTTGCTAACTATGGGACAGGAAAGGTGGCTCAGTAACCACGTGGGTATGTGTCTAGGACCTCACTACCTCTCATCTACCTCGAGCTTCCCCTCTTCTCTCAAGTACTTGTGTTCTACATGTTTCATTTGGAGTAAGCCTCTTGGTAGAGAAGGTGAAAATGAGATTTGGATGGCGAGGCTTTTCCACCCCCTCCAACAGCATACTGCTGATTTCCCGATATATGCGGTAGTTATGTCCTATAAAGCCACCACGAACATTGAATCAGCAAATACCAGAACAACTGCTCCCAGGGGAAACACAGGGTTAGGTTCCTTCCAACCTCTGGTCACAACAGTTTCATCAACTCATCATTATATCACCTTGTTTTATGTGTGTTTTTGCTTAAAGGCAACCTTATTTTTAATGTATGTTATTTATTTGTCAACGTTTAGATTAAGGTCAGGGGCACTATAGCTCATGCCTGAACAAAGCTTATCTAACACACGTATTTTCTCTATAATGCATGTCACAGCTTTCAACACTCCAGCGCTACCACTTGGGGACCACCATAAAGAGAACAATTATCAAACATAGCATAATGTGTCAACTTGTCTAATCACTAGGGTGTATACCTGAAACTAATATAGCATTGTGTGACGACGACACTCCAATAAAAAGAATAAAAATAAATAAAATAGCAAAATTATCAATAAAAACCCAAAAATGGAATGCAAAAGGTGTGCCACTAAATAGATGGTGAAAAGGACACGTGTTTATAGCATGAGCGCTGAAACAAGATGACAACATTCAGCCTCAGCTGGGAAAATGCACATAGGACCACTCAAACTTTTCACCTCTCTGGGAATGTCTGCAAATGACTGCAAAACCAGCACAATTATTGATTTGAGGGGTCACAAATAAATTTCAATAAGTAGGTGGGGCACAAAGACGGAACCTGTGAAAAATGAGGACTTGTGGTATCATCTGTGCCAAGCCAAAGGCCCCCATTCATTGCTTGCTTCATGCCAAGGGTATTAGTTTTCTAGGGCTGCCATACAAAGTATCACGGACTGGGTGGGTTAAACAACAGAAATTTATTTCCTCATAATTCTGGAGGCTGGAAGTACAAGATCAAGTTGTTAGTGGGTTTGGTTTCTTCTGAGGCTCTGCTCCTTGGCTGGTAGATGGCTACCTTCTCACTGTGTCCTCTTCTGTGTACAGACATTTCTATGTCCAAATTTCCTCTTCTTCTAATGACATCTGTCATACTGGATTAGGGCCCACCCAAAAGATATCATTTTAAGTTAATTAACTCTTTAAAGGCCTTGTGTCCAAATTCAGTCTCGTTCTGAGGTACTGGGAGTCAGGTCTTCAACATATTGATTTGGAGGGGTACACATTTCAGCCCCTAACACCATCAATGCCTTTCTAGCACACATAACTTCTCTCCAACTTTAGTTCATTGCTGGTTTGGACTTCCCAAAAGCATTCTTTGTGTTATGCTTCTTGGCTGGGGGTGTCTCTCTTTTTGCCTTTTTTCAATATTTTTTGAAATCCAAGCTGATGAGGGCTCTCTTTGCTTTACTCTTCATTATAAAGAGTTACAATTTATAATAAGAATTGACTGCTCTGAGACCCCTGTCCCTCTTAGGTCTTATAAAATTCCCTTTGGAGCCTGTGCCCAGAGGATCAGACCCCTTTACAGTTTCTCTGCATCTTGAACACTTACTATATTAGGAGGCATACCAAGAATTTCCCAGAAATCTATCCAGGCCTCCAGAATCCACCTGTAATCTGCCTTTCTGAGCTTACCTAAGATTCCATGCTCCTGTATATCTTTGTATTTCTAAGAACATGAATACATAGATTGTTTTCCCAGCTTTAGGCCTTTGCTCTCATCATTCTCTCCACCCAGAATTCCTTCTCTCTCTATTTCTCCCTGTTGAAATCCCTCCATTTCCTCTAGGTCTCCCCTAGATGTTACCTCCTTCAGGCTGCTCGCTATAATTCTGATCACCAATTCCAGTGTGGGGGGGTATTTTCCCATACCACCAAGCGATTCTCTGACACCACACTAACCAGCTGTCCTGCAATTCAACTCAATTCTGACACCATCCATCTGGAGATAGGATCAGATCCTCAAGTTAAGGGCTCAGTCCCACAAGACTGCTCCCCACTTCAGATGCCTATCACAAGTCCAGGCTGTCACCAGTGCTTCTGACCAAAGCACATATCCAAGCCCTATATATCTGAGGTTCCTACAACCTCTTCTTTGAGTTCAATTAATTTGCTAAAGCGGCTCACGGAGCTCATTCTACTTACTAGAATACAGGTTTATTACAAAGGATACTAAAGGATACAAATCAATAGTTAGATGGAAGTGATGCATAGGGTGAGTTATTTGGGAGGGGGTGTGGAATGCCCAGGCTTTCTAGGCATACCACTCTCCCTGAATCTCCTTGTGTTCACCAAGTGGAAACTCTTAGAACCCCATCCTTTTGGTTTTTAAAGAGGCTTCATTACATAACCATGACTGATAAAATCATTGGCCATTGGTCAATGAACTCTATCTCCAGCCCCATACTTCTCCCCAGAGGTTGGGGGGATGGGACTGAAAGTTCCAAACTTCTAATTTTACGGTTGTGCCAGTGGCAACCAGCCTCCATCCTTAGGTGTCTTCCAAAAGCCACCTCATTAGGTTAACAAAACACACCTTTATCACTCTTATAACTTAGGAAATTCCAAAGGTTTCAGGAGCTCTGTGGAAGAAAGAGGGATGAAGGCCAAGTATATATTTCATAACGCACACTGTATCACAGTCCCTGCCCATTCAAGCCTTCATTCTCCCTCCCAAGAGCTACAATCCCTCTCAACTACATGAAGCTTACCACCTCCTACCTTAAAGTATTTATGTGTGTCCATGTGACATCCCCTGGTAGGTTATAAGCTTCTTGGAACTATTGGTAATGCCTTATTCATCATATCCCCACACCACTGAGCACAGTACCTAATAGATTAATACCAAGTGTTTTGTTGTTGTTTTTATTACCAAGTGTTTTTTAAGTGGATGTACTCTGCTTCTAGTAGAATTTGAATTAGAATTAGATGAACACAGTTAAAGTCCCTCATGACTACACAATCTTGTTTTTCTGCCAGCTATGAGAAAATCATCTTCCATGTCTGCCATCTGGCTGGCTGGTTCGTTGTTGATTCTCACAGGATAGCATAAGTCTGCCTCTTTCCTGATCCAAAAGTCCTCCTTCTATTCAGCGCTACTGTCCTCTCTCTCACACACGCTCTCAGAAGTGGACCTTGAGGCAGGGCTGCGGGAACATCAGCACAAGTGAAAGAAGTGACAGAGGGATGGGAGGACAGCCAACAGAAAGTACGATGTGAAATAGGCTATCCTAGTGGGCAACTGAAACTTAATCCTGGGAAAACTTGAGGAAATAGTGTAAAACACTTGCCTCAAAATTATCCCCCTTGAGGATGAAGGGAGCTGGGGTATTTATACACTGATTCCCATCATGCACTGGTGAGAGATGCTATTGGAGGAGTTTCTTCCTGCCTGGAGTGCACAGTCCTCTGGCTCAGAGATGCAGATATTGTGGTTAGAAGCATACTGGAGTACAATGAAATGGGAAGGCTCAAGGTTACGGGCACTGGTGTGCAGCTAACTGTGTTAACAACCACCTCTCTGGAGCACAAGGCCCTGGTATTTGACAATACTACGAACTCCCACCATCAGTGATTTCAAGGCCCCAGCTGCCAGTTCACTGAACGCTGAATTGGGAAGAGAACCACAGCAGACGTTATTATGCCACCATAGGATATTTTTCCCAGAAAGATACAAGAAACAAGTAATAGTAGGATGTAGTATACCAGTTAGCAAGTGGTGAGCTTTGACTATGCATTACTCTTGTCTTAATATAATTAACTTATTGAACTTTACATAATTTAATTTTTAATAATCACCATGTTTAACAACTGACTCACAAAATGCCTGAAAATTTAACAAATGGCATTTATGAGTTGACTGGATATGGAGATGGAAGGCACTAAAGTATCAGTTTCAGTGTCTGTTCTTTTTGAACAAAATACACCCTTTTCATGCTATATTCTAACCAGGTGTTTTATTCTGCTAGTGAGGCAATGAGCAGAATTGTTTAAAAGTCTGGGAACTAGCTGGAGATGGGTCCTTCAGCTAGGAGAAGAGGGTGTACCCGAGCTCAGCTTCCCATAGAATTGCAGGGAGCTTCCTTCTCCACTGAGGGCCACAATACTCCACGGGCCCAAGGGTTCCAGAGGCTGGGCAGGTGACTTTCCAGACAAGTCTGATTTCTGACTGCCTGGCCTGCAGCAAACTGATTATTCCTCCACTTACAAGACTGCTTTCTTTTTCACTTACTCTATAAAAAGGGAGAAAGAACCACTGGGGAAAGGAGGGCCCCTCCACGGAAACACAAACCTACATCCAGGGTTCCACAGCTCCCGGGCCCCTGCCCACTTCTCCTTGGCATGATGAGAGACAGCATAAGTTTCCTATTTGTAGCTGTGCATCTTTTAAGTTTTACCAACAATGCCTACGTATTAATCCACACCACAACATGGTGGAACTTGTCCCAAACTCTTTCAGGACAGTTGGCAACCCATCTTGCAGGGTAACTCCAAAGCCCAATAACAGCTAGGAAATAAATTATTGTCTTGTATTAAAATTTCATTTTCACTCTGTGTGTCTTTTCCTCTGTGGTTCTTTCTATTTCACACCTGGTATCCTCTATAAAATCTCTCTTTTGGTTTTTTGTTTTGTTTTGTTTTTCAGATTTATGTAGGCATTTGTTTCCCACTTTCTCTTATTTAGTGAGAATCACATCCCTGTTAGACACATTATTTCTTGTCTTCATGAGATACAGTTTTTCCTTTGCCAAGAGCCCATTATTCTCATAGCTTAAGCCAGAGGCAGAAACCCAAATCCTGTTTTTCAATACTTATCTATGTAGCCAGATGATCATATCCTATATTCTCCTTTCACGTCCAAATACAGCTTCCAAAACAGTCCAGCTTCCCAGCCTCAGAACCACAACTTCCAAAGGGAGACACGGAAGGTCCATGTAATCGCTGTGTCCGTCAAGCACCTGGAACTAGAATATATTGTGCCCACACATGGACAGACATCAGCATCTCCTCTGTTGCTAGGCAACCATGCTGACCAGCAGCACAGGTGTGCTCCTGTTATTCCACCTGGTGGGGGCGGCAGCTCTGATGCACTGGCTCTGGGATCAGAATGGCTGGCAAGAGCAGGAGAGGATACGTCACTAACTTGGGACTCCCATTAATCTATAGACATAAAGTAATCTCAGGATGGCAATGATAAGAATGTTTGCTTCCTCTGCTCCCACACAGAATCACAATCTTTGAGGAAGCAACTATACTGGGAGAGATCTCAAACAGAATAGCATTTTAACCTATATACTTACCTAACCCTTGAACATATAACAACTATCGACTGCAGCGCAGAGCTACACACATCTCCAATCACAGTGTCTACACAAGAAGAGAAAAGCCATCAGCATGACTTGCTTATTTCTACAGCACAAAAGAGTGATTGGTACATGTTTGGTTATAAGTGAATAAAATTTCTCTGCATCCTAAGTATTTACGCTAAAGGTCATTCCAGTGTTCCTAATTCCTGGGTTTTTAGTTATTGTCCTTAGCCTCGAATCTGCTTTTGGAAGCAGATGACATGTACATAAAAAATTAATATATGAAAATGTCTGGCAGAAGTGGTCACTGAATAGATAATTAATCAATTAACTGAAAGTCAGAAAACCTGGTCTCTAACCCCTGCTCGCGCTAACTTTACTAGGAAGATCAAGATACATTCCTAAAATAAGAAGATTAGAGAGACTGCAAATTGGACACCTACAAGCCAACTATGGCTGTGGGTATGTTTCATTAAGACAGCACAGTGTTTGAATAAACTTGAACTGGATGCTTTTAGGTGGGGCCAGGCTCTCTAGTTTCCATAGTCATCATCACTTCCAACTCTACTGTTGCACCCAAGATAACTTCACATAGGTTCTGCTGGCCCCGCAAGGCATTTGGGTTTGAGAATCTAAATACTATATAATCTCTAAGGTCCCTTCCAACTGTAAAAATCACCATGCCCGTATTATATATGAAGTAGATACTTATGAAATAATAGGAGAAAACTGGATTTGGTTGATATCAAAATGTAGAGCAAAGAATAAACAACAGGTAAGGGGCACATGGGTGCCTCAGTCGGTTGAGCGTCCGGCTCTTGGTTTCGGCTCAAGTAATGATCTCAGGGTCCTGAGACTGAGCTCATAGTTGGGCTCCATGCTTGGCATGGACTCTGCTTGGGAATTCTCTCTCTCCCTCTGCCCCTCCCCCTGCTCATGCTCTCTCTCTCTCTCAAAATGGATAAATATAATCTTTTTTTAAAGAAAGAATAAACAACAGGTAAAGCTCAAATTTAACATCGAGATACTCGGAGGTGCAGAGAATATTGCAATAAATTGCAAATTTATTTCCGAAAGAGAAAAGAATAGCTTAATGCTTATAACATCTGGAGAGAATTTTAACATAGGGATTAAAACACACATGTAAAAATGGCCTCGTCCTAATAGGCTCATAACTGCAGGTTATTTGCCCACATTACATAAAACACAGTACAATCTGCCAGTCCTGGCAGTCTCTGCTCAGGCTCAGAGCAGAACCAGACGTAAATGGAAATACATTTGGCAACGAGAAACAGACCTCCCACCTCATCCCCATTGACCCCCCGCTTTTATGAATGAATTCTATCTGCTTTTATTAAAATTCCACCGTCTTCATGCAAAAGCTACTTTAAAAAACACCAGTTCCGGAAATTTTTAAGGATTCCTGTATTTTATATCTCCCCAATATGGTCACAAAGAATCAACTATATCTTTAAAGACTGAAAAACAACCTATTCGTAACATCTCCATATACGGAGCAGCCAACTATAAAGCCTTTGATATGTAGCATTTTAATCCCAATTTTATTTACAATCCTTAAATCAGGAGCGAACACAGATTTTTCTCTGAAACAGTTGTTTTCTCTAAAACAAATTTTTCTCTAAAACAGCATGCTTTGAAAAAGTGATTGTAAAGGGAAAACTTACTTCGTCACTTTCCCTAAATTTTAATGAGCTTAAAAAAATACTCTAAGTTTTACTGTCTTTTACATTGCAAAGAAATTTTTAAAAAACAGGTGTAATTTTATATATTTTAATTTCTATATACAAGAAATAGAAAAATAAAGTAACTGCCCAATAAACATATGAAAGCATATCACTAATAGTCATGGAAAACCCAAAGAGTGGTCAGATATCAATTTCTAGCTATCAAAAAGGCAAAGTTACACACACACACAGACACACAGACACACAAACACACACACACACACTGAAAGAAAACGAATACAGCCACTCATAAATTCTGGTGAATTGGTATAGTCATTCTTTGGGGTAATTTGTCAATATGTATCCAGACCTTTAAGATATTCATGCACTTTGATCTAGTAATTACACTTCTAAAAATGTATCCTAAAAAACCAATCAAAAATGCAGCCAGAGATTTACGCTCAATACTACAATCTACAACAATACTATAATAATGAAAAGCTGAAATAGCCTGAATGTCTAAGATTGAAAGAACAGTTACATAAATTATTGTACCCCCACTTGAAGATCTATCATGCAGCCATTAAAAAGCTTGCTTCTTGAGGAATATGTAGTAATGTGGGCAATAAGTGGGAAAAGCAAATGTCAAAGTCCAGGTAACACTAGGATCCAGTTCTGTGTAAGAGTATTTATAAAGACTCTCTGCTTGTTGATCTGGGTGAAGGTTCACAGGTCAGGTATGCTCAGTTTGTGAAAATCCAATAAGCTATACATCTGTGTTATTCATATCTTTCTGCATGCACGATATATAGCAATAAAAGATTTGTTGAAGGTTGATTTATTATGTTTTAAACAAATGCCCAGTCAAAATAGGGAAGCTTTTTTAATATCTAGTAAGTGCCTTGGTAATTTGTTAGAGCTGGAGGAAGGCCTATCTAGAAAACAAAAAGGAATATCTATAAAGCAAAAGGGAGCTACGGGAATTAAATGAGATAATTTACATTAAGTTTTCAGAGTCCTGCCTTGCACACATGTTGTATGTTCAAAACTGTTAGATTCATTATAAATCCTTTAAACCTATCATAGAACAGGACTTGAATTCTTACTGAGAAGGAGGGTATTTATTGAAAGCCATCACTAAAAACACAATTTGGAGAGGATACTGTGCTACTGAGTCAACTCCTGCCCCACAACTATCGTGGCTTACCAGCAGTGGCTCTCACTGCCACGCTCACCTCCTGATGTGACCTTCCCACCTCTCCTTCCTCACTGCACCTTGCAAAGTTCTAGGGCTAGCCTGAGACACCATCTCTCATCTGACCCCCGATAAGATAGCCAAATCTTAAAGCTTAAGGATAACCAAATTGTTTTAATTTGTCTCCAGATGCAATGAAATCACGTACTTTGGTGGTAAGTGGCTGGGCGATAGCTGGTGGATCAGAGATCTCTAAAGCCAAAATTTCCATAGCTGACTTTGTTAATGAAGTAATCTTACAGGATATCAGCTGTGGGTAACATTTCCTTCCTTCGTTAAGATTTTTTTTTTTACAGTATGTAACTTTTGATGGGACACTCAGGTTCATTCCTAGCCTAGAAACTACATTGCTAAATTAATAATCACCTCTTTTTCCAAAGGTCAACTACAACGGAGGTTAGTTTTACTCAATAAACATTCAAAGCCCAAATCTTCCTCTCTGGATGATATCACTCCCTTGGTCACCTCTCCCTTCCTTTCTACTCCCATATCATCAGGTCAAACTATCCCCTTGGAAGAGAGGAGACTTCCATAACTGTCACCGTGGGAGAGTTTTCATAGAGGTGAAAAAGAGAAAGACATGCTGAAATTTCTATTACATTTACTCGGACCATAAATCCCAGACCTCCTGTGTTTCCTCTAAATGGTGGCTCAAACATTTTTAGACAAATTGGAACTTATTAAGATAAATACACATTGTCGAGACTATCCAAAGGGCATGGAAGAATTCAAGCTGTTTCTTCCCTTTTAAAGGAGACTGGCTTGTTCCTCCTTTAGTCAAATTCATAAGTAAAACCTCCATCTAGAGCTAACTGATTTCTTCTCCTGCCTGGATTACCTTTCTATTTTGTCTTTACTTTATCTTATTGGTTACTTTTAGTTTCTATCTCCAGCCATACCTAAACAGAAGAAAATCATTTTTCCCTTATTAAAACTAAATTAAATTTTTCTAATTATAAATGTAATGCCTACTCATTCCTAAATTCTGAAAAAAAAATTTAATGTTTAAAAAAAAATAAAATCACGTGAAATACCATCATCCAGAAATCACTACTATCAATATTTTGTTCCATGCATATATTTAAAATTATAACATGTTGGGGCGCCTGGGTGGCACAGCGGTTAAGCGTCTGCCTTCGGCTCAGGGCGTGATCCCGGCGTTGTGGGTTCGAGCCCCACATCAGGCTCCTCTGCTGTGAGCCTGCTTCTTCCTCTCCCACTCCCCCTGTTTGTGCCCTCTCTCGCTGGCTGTCTCTATCTCTGTCAAATAAATAAATAAAATCTTTAAAAAAAAAAATAAAATAAAATAAAATTATAACATGTAACCAAAGGACATTTGTCCATTACTTCTCTGATCATCAAAGAGTTCATAACTTGAAGCTAAAAAGGTACAATTGAAGCTATGAGTCCACTGGTAACACCACCAGATTGTGTCAAAGATCCATAGAACACTAGGTCACTGGGACAAAGAGAGAGAGTCTGCCAGGCAGGAGGATCTCTTTAAGTAAAGCTGATATGTGAACTTCAGAAATTAAAAAATATATATATATACATAATGTATAACTATAAATATATATGGTATTTGGCTTAAATATCATAGCTAAGACTTAAAATACAATTTAAATTACTATATTTAATTTACACATTCTAAATATCCATCTATTAAAAAAAACCCAAAACTAGATTTTTATCCATAATACTTATTAAGGGATGCCTTTCTTAACCCAGTGATTCTCAAAATGTGGCCTACAGAATACAACCTATATAAGAATCACCTAGAGGACTTGGTAGTAATGCAGATGTTCAACTGTTACCAAAGATCTAAGAAAAGAGAATTTCTAAGGGCTAAGTAGGAGTGACGGGGAGGAAGACCTAGGGAATCTGCATGTTTACAGGTATTCCAAGTCATTCTTACAGCCCTAAAATTAGAGAACCACTCTTTTGTTTCTTAATGGAAATGGCAACTGCAATTGTTTTTAGAATCAAAACTCCAAAAACCAGATTTACATTTTTTGGTGTCACTATACAGATTTGGCCAGTAATAACTGCACACTTAATACGATATATTTATGAGAATGACTTTCTCCCAAACTGAATAAAATCGACAATATGTAAAGAGATAGAACGAATCATATCATTGCAATCCTTACTTTCCCCTTTCAAAAGAGAAAGGCTTCTCTCTTGCAAGAGAGAAGGAAAGCTTTAACCTTGGTCATGATGGAAGTTAGAGATAAATGGGGTACAGAGCACAACTTGGTTAGAATTGTGAAAGCAGCCCTAATCCAGAAACACATTTTAATCCTGACCACCAGCCTGTTAGAATAACTGTGCAAAGCTCTGTGCATGAGATTTAATGAAGGGGAAGCCACGATGTTTAGTGGCGTACCAATGGAAATTTAATGAGACTTTCTTGAGGTTACACTCAAGATGTACAAATTTTGGGAGAACACACTCCTGAAGATTAACAATACCAGTCAAAGAATTCAGTGGTATGTGAGTGCACAAAATTAAGTCTTTAAAAGTCCTTTTCAGAAGCAATAAATTAGTAATTACTAGTTTCCCTGCCATTTCTTTTTTTTTTTTTAAGATTTTATTTATTTACTTGAGAGAGAGAGCACAGAGGGAGAGTGAGAGGGAGAAACAGACAACCCCCTCAACTGGGCTCCGTCCCAGGATCCCAAGAGCATGACGAGAGCAAAAGCAGACGCTTAACCGACTGAGCCACCCAGGCGCCCCTCCCCGCCATTTCTATAGACAATGGTTTCCCTCAAATTTAGAATCCTTTCTGGATGGCACAATAATGTTAGACCTGGTCAGACTAGTTTAAGGTTTCAATGCCACAACCCAGCCAAGACCAGACCCCTGGAGATTTGATGGCTGCTGTGCAGCTTGTCAAGCAGGTGTTGGAACTGTTGGAATGGACCAACTGCCTCCAGAAACATGAGAAACTCTTACTGCAGGAGATTGGAGACAAAACCATTACAAGTTAAACCAGAGACCCTGTGTTTTGGTAATGCTAGTAGTAGAAATTCTTATTAGTAAATTAATTAACAATCCTTAATAACTCTGATCTTTCTGCTGAGAATTACAGGAGTGTGGTGGACAGTGGGTAGACAGTGACTAGGATTCTTGGGCCAGATCTACTGCTTCATGGAGTGCAGAAGTGCTGGGAAGACTGAGCTCAGACACTGTTCTCCTCCAGGGATTCACACTGCATGGGGTCCCTAGGTGCCTCAGTCAGTTAAGTGTGGGACTCTTGACTCAGCTCAGGTCATGATCTCAGAGTTGTGAAATCGAGCCCTGCATCCAGCTCAGTGCTGGGTGTGAAGCCTGCTTAAGATTCTCTCTCCCACCCTTCCCCCTGTTCCTTTACCAACGCACATGTGCGTGCGTGTGTGTGTGTGTGTGTCTCTCTCTATATATATACACTGCAGTTGGTCATCTGCCAAGGGGTATCAGAATTAGGCCTGAAGTCTAGAAACAGCCAAGTCCAGTTCAAGTAAGGGTGATTTAGGTCAGAAACTAATACGGTTTTGGGGTGACATTTTGACCATCAAGGAGCCCTCTGGATTCTTACTGGTGGTGGCACTAATCAGGGCTGAAGGCACTTTAGTGCCTATCTTGCAAGGGAGGACTTTAGGAAGCCAGATGTGATACAGCTATTCCTCCAGCTCTTGAAGATTAATCCCTGGCAAAACCCTATCAGGTGCAGAATTGCAGGTTCTCAGGTCATGGTCTGACTTGGCTTCCAATGTGGCAACGTGAGCCTTAAGGAGCCTCACTCCTCAGGTTTGCAGGCTCCAGTGTCAATAAATAAACACACTGAAGATCCCAACACTGTCTGAGCTTTGGGTGGTGGAAACCGCCCTATG
The DNA here is from genome assembly GCF_002007445.2 of Ailuropoda melanoleuca. Classification (NCBI taxonomy): domain Eukaryota; kingdom Metazoa; phylum Chordata; class Mammalia; order Carnivora; family Ursidae; genus Ailuropoda; species Ailuropoda melanoleuca. The sequence continues at coordinate 127,883,009 of NC_048218.1, read as the reverse complement.
CTTGGGATAATAGGACCCTATAACTTCTTTACTAAAGCCATTGAAGGAAGAGTCCTCCATGGTTGTTTCCTGAGGAGTGCAAATTCCCAGCCCCCCAATATTTTTTTAAGACTTATGGATTCCCTTGTACCCCCACCTGGCAGTGCCTCGAGTTCACCCCTAAACAGAATGAAAAGAATTATGATAACTGTTAAGCACAGTCACAGAAAGAGAAGACAAGCTGCAAATAGCAAAACTCTCTGAACTACACTGTCAAATATTAAGAATTCCCAGGGTGGTGGGGAAGTCCTCAAAAGACGGACCAGGGGAAAGTACAGAAAAATTGACTGATGTGAGAAAGTTCTTCCCCCACCTCCAACCCCACCAAAGAAAGCCTGTCATGTTATTCCTTTACCCAGGATCAGTCTCGATCATGAGTACTCACCCTCCATTATTACAAACTGACATTAACACAATGATTCTGCAGGCTTCTCACGGTTTCCAACAGCAAATCCTAACCTCAGAGGAAAGTCATTCTCATCTGTAATATTATTTTGGACTTCAAATTTGATTCAGTTTACGCCTCTCCCAAAGACACATGGCCCTCAAGGCCTTTATGTGTGGTCTTCCCTGCCCAGAACGCTCTCCCTTCCCTTCCAGTTCTCCCCCTGACCAAAGGTCACTCTGCCTGAAAGTCAGATCATAATTGCTTTTCTTCAAGGAAGTTTCCCTAATCCCTCTGGCCAGGCTATAAGCTCTATTAAATAGTCCCACAAAATTGCACACTCCTCCTACTTGGCACTTACCATACTGTAATTCAATAAGTATTTGAGTAATTATTTGTTCAATCTCTAAATTCCTAATAGACCATAAGTTTCATGAAGCCGCGACAGTGTCTTACTCATTGCTGACTGTGACCCCAGTGCTGAGTACATAAGAGACGCTGAGCATATCTACAGGATGAATAAAAAAACACCTTAAAAAGTAAAATCAAGGTAAAGTTATCACTAACGTACTTTTACTTTATTAAGACTATGCAAACCTAACCTCAACCATTATTTTTAAAGAAAATTATTGCGTAAAATGTTTAACAGATATTGTTAACCTTTTCATTCTGTTTTAGCTCATAAACTGAACCAAAAATGGTGAGTTCAAAAAAATATTTACCTAAAATAGAATGAGTCATTTCATAAACTGGGCCTGCAAATAAAAATGGTAACTAAGTAGTCTTACAGTGACCATGGTTCCAGTTAAATAATATCCAATCAAGGCAAGATATGGGTATTAAACATTCATGAGCTGTTCAGAATATTATGAATTAATCAGTGTTTCCTCATTTAAATGTTTAATATTTAATGCTAGTGCTTCTACAGTCTCTTGAAATTATTACACTTTACTATGTACCTTACAACCGAATAACAATAAAGTTGATATATAATATCTGGGTACTCTGGTTCCATAGTGATCTGTACATTACAGGAAAACATGATTGCAGTTTATTAAGCTTTTGATGAAATTCTCAACACATTTATCTCAGATGCAAAGAGATAATACAACAACAACAAAAACAACTCATAATAAGCAAAAGTAAGTGCTTGTGGGATGTGACTGCCTTTCATTCATGATGAATTATTTGTAGAAGCTTACCAAATTCTGGTTTTCGTGAACTCCCCTAGACAAATATAAGGTATGCTAAAGGCATTTTAGGTAATATGAAGTATTCCAGCGTGCACGTCAGTCTAGTAAATCTTTTTTTTGTTTTAAAGATTTTATTTATTTATTTGACAGAGATAGAGACAGCCAGCGAGAGAGGGAACACAAGCAGGGGGAGTGGGAGAGGAAGAAGCAGGCTCTTAGCGGAGGAGCCTGATGTGGGGCTCGATCCCATAACGTTGGGATCATGACCTGAGCCAAACAGACGCTTAACCGCTGTGCCACCCAGGTGCCCCAGTCTAGTAAATCTTCTAAACACTAGCTGTGGAAATAGAATATCTCCCCAAATGAATTAATTTACTTCAAGTCCTCTCAGGCACCTGGCATTTAAAAATTCAGTAACAGCCACAAATGTTTCATTCTTACATATACTCTATCACTCAGAAATCTCAAGGAAATTAATTGCAATTCGTTATATCTCACAACATACCCAATTCCTGTAACCCTATTAGGGAAGCACCTTTGTGCATCGAATACAAAACAATGGGGCTGTTATGGGTTGAACTGTGTACCACCCTTAAAATTCATATGTTGAAGTCCTAACCCCTAGGACCTCAGAATGTGACCTTGTGAGGAGATAGGGTCTTTACAGAGGTAATCAAGTAAGGAGAGGTCATCAGTGTAGGCTCTAAACCATATGACTGTTGTCCTTATAAAAAGGGGAAATTTGCACACAGAGACAACAATGTGAAGAAACGACACCCATCCATAAGCCAAGGAAAGGGGACTGGAACAGATCTTCGTGGCTCTCAAAACGAATCAACCCTGCCCCGGGGATTTTAGATTTCTAGCCTCCAGAACTGTGAGGCAGTACATTTCTGTTGTTTTAAGGTATCTCGTTTGTGGTACTTTGTTATAGTTGCCCTAAAAAACAAATACAGTGACCTAAGTAAAATACTGTTCATTACAACAGAAATACTCCATTCATAAAATATGTAAAAATTAAATTTCCTAGTGAAGCTGTAATTTGCCTCTAGCACATATATTAATATAAGAAATTATTATATATTATTAAATGTGACTTCTTACAAGGTCAATGTTACTTAGGAGAGTTACAGCTGCTATGGCACTTGTTCCTCCAAAATTTCTCTTTCCACATTGATGTATAGTTTTAGCATGACATTGCCTTTTTCCCTTTTCAAATTAAATTATTTCTGTCTATTTATATACATTTATAGCAAAACTAACTACACCAAAGAATGAAATACAAAATATGGTCATTTTCATCAGATGAATAACCCGATTTTTCACTAAGTAAAGCAAATTTAGAACAGATACACAAATGCATAAACGAGTATATCTACATGCATATTAATTGTCTTGCACTGTTGATGCCACGACCATTATCATTAATGCATTAAAAATACTCAATAGGACATGTAAATCATTTTTAAACACTTAATACCTACATGTATTATGTTTGGATGCTTTGTGCTAGAACTATATTTTCATGAATAAAATTACATTCTAGGTGCTCTACGGTTTTCTAGGTAAGGAAGTATTTGGTGAATACACAGACACACACTTCCTTCTTTATATAATCAGTGTGTATATATAGGTGTGTGTGGGTGTGTGCACGTGTCTATTTTTCAACTTTCTTCATCCTACCTCAATTGATTTATTTTATAATTTAGGCTTTCATCTCAAGTTTGCATGAACTGGAGTATATATTTATTTTTTTAGTTAGTTTAATAACTTTTAATTCTCAAAATGCCTATTGTGAAAAATCCAAAATGAAGAATATTATTTATATTCTGAAATTTTCACTGAGTGAAAAGTAATTTCCCCAACATCATAATTCAAAGGCCTAATGTGGGACTAGGCTGTTCACATGTGATGGAAGAGAGGCAATGATATTCTAGATTACAGCCCTTCCTTTCATTTTAGTGGACAAATTAGTATGATATTTTAAGAATATAAATTTGAAAATAACATTTCCTTTTCTACTCTGCGCCTCTCACATACGCTATATACAACATTTAGCTACAAGATGCATGGTTAAAAGGAAATCATGTTCTCAAGACATAGCCAAATGCAAAATAATTAAGAGTATAATTTACTAAGATTCTATAAAATAAACCATATTCTAAAATAAAATTTCAAGAAATGTATGGAAAAGTAAAACTACTATTAATTCATGATAAACTAAGATATGAAAAAATTTAGCAGTATACATTTAGTTATCCAAAAGAAGGTATATAAAATGTTAAATCTAGGGGCACATGGGTGGCCCAGTTGGTTAAATGTCTGCCTTTGGGCGCCTGGGTGGCACAGCGGTTAAGCGTCTGCCTTCGGCTCAGGGCGTGATCCCGGCGTTGTCGATCGAGCCCCACATCAGGCTCCTCCGCTATGAGCCTGCTTCTTCCTCTCCCACTCCCCCTGCTTGTGTTCCCTCTCTCGCTGGCTGTCTCTATCTCTGTCAAATAAATAAATAAAATCTTTTAAAAAAATAAAAAATAAAAAATAAATAAATGTCTGCCTTTGGCTCAGGTCATGATCTCAAGGTCCTGAAATTGAGCCCCGCATCAGGCTCCCTGCTCAGTGGGGAGTCTGCTTCTCCCTCTGCCTCTGCCCCTCCCCCGTACTTGTGCTTTCTCTCTCTCAAATAAATAAATAAGACCTCTTAAAAAATGCTAAATCTAGAATAGGGTTACGGTTAGAATATTATATTAGTTTCAGGTATACAACATGGTGATTTGACATTTATATCCATTAAGAAACGCTCACTGTGATTAAGTGTAGTTACCATCTGTCACCACACAAAGTTATTACGTTATTACTGACTACCTTTCCGATGCTGTACTTTTCATTCCTGTGACTTATTTATTTTATAAATGGAAATTTGTACCTCCTAATCCCCTTCACCTATTTCACCTATCCCCCCACCTCCTTCCCCTCTGGCAACACCAGCTTATTATCTGTATTCATGAGTCTGTTTCTTTTATTTAAAGTTTGTTCGTTTGTTTTGATTTTTAGATTCCACATATAAGTGAAATCATACGCCATTTGTCTTTCTCTATCTGACTTATTTCACTTAACATTATACTCTCTAGGACCATCCACGCTGTCACATATGGTGAGATTTCATTCTTTTTTTATGGCTGAGTAATTTTCCATTGAATTTATATACCACATCTGTATCCACTCATCTGTCAGTGAATGCTTAGGTTGCTTTGATACATTGGCTATTGTAAATATTGTTGCAATACACATAGAGGGGCATATATTTGAATTAGTGTTTCCATTTTCTTTGGGTAAATACCCAGAAGTGGAATTACTGAGTCATAGGATACTTCTATTTTTAATCTTTGAGAAATCTCCATACTGTTTTCTAGAGTGGCTGCACCAATTTACAATCCCACCAACAGTCAATGAAGGTTTCCTTTCTCCACATCCTCACCAACACTTGTTATTTCTTGTCTTTCCAATACTAGCCATTCTGACAGATGTGAGGTGATGTCTCATTGTGATTTTGATCCGCGTGTTCCGTGTGATTAAGACACATCTCTGTCTGTTGGCCAACCCTATGTCCTCTTTGGAAGTCTATTCAGATCATCTGCCAATCTTTTGATCCAGTTGTTTTGGTTTTTGGTTTTTTTTGGTGTTGAGGGTATATGAGTTCTTTACATACTTTGGACATTAACCCCTTATCAGATACATCATTTGCAAATATCTTCTCCCATTCAGTAGGTTGCTTTTTCATTTTGTTGATAGTTTCCTTTGCTGTGTAAAAGCTTTTTAGTTTGATGTAGTTCCAATAACTTATTTTTGCCTTTCCTTCCCTTGCCCAAGACAACGGATCCAGAAAAACACTGCTATGGCCAACACATATGCTTTCTTCTAGGATTTTTATGGTTTCAGGTCTCACATTAAGCTTTTTAATCCATTTTGAGTTTTTTTTAAATATGGTGAAACTGGTCCAGTTTCAATCTTTTGTATGTAGTTGTCCAGTTTTCCCAGCACCATTTGTTGAAGAGACTATCTTTTCCCCACTATATATTCTAGTCTCCTTTGTCATACACTAATTGACTGTATAAGTTGGGTTTATTTCTGGGCTCTCCATTCTGCTCCAGTGATCTGTGTGTCTGTTTTAGTGCCAGTACCATACCATTTTGATTATATACCTTTATAGTATAATTTGAAACCAGGGAGCATAATTTCTCCAGCTTTGTTCTTCTTTCTCAAGATTTTGGCTATTCAGAGTATTCTGTGGTTCCATACGAATTTTAAGATTATTTATTGTAGTTCTGTAAAAAATCCTATTGGTATTTTGATAGGGATTGCATTGACTCTGTAGATTGCTTTGGGTAATATGGACTTTTTTTTTTTTAACCAGAGGTTTCCCAGTCCTCTTCCAAGTCTACCAGCAATAAGATCTATTGGAAATCCTAAAATAATCTGACACCAACTCACTTATCAACTTACCAGCTATTAATAGTCAAGTACTATAAGCCAATAACATTTCAATATACTCTTTGGGTTATAACTAAATGCAAGAGAGGGAAGAATCATATTCTACAGGGTAAACATGTATTTTTAAGGGGAAATAAAATACCACATTCTTTTATTTAAATCTTCTAATTGCCTTATTATGATATAATTACTACTTTAGATACTTTACATATCACCAAATCAGAGGTCTAATAAATCACACTTGGGAGGTAGGTGTTATGTTCATCTCTATTTTTTCAACAGCAGTCTGCTTTAAGGAGATATTCCTTTCTCTCCAGTATTTAGTCTGAACTTTGCTTATCAAATTTTCCAACACTCCATATCAGGAAACCGTTTCCATTATGTCCTTCGTGTGTGCTTATGTGATTTAGCTCCCACAAGCATCTGTGTTCTAGGCCTTCTTTGACTTCAGAGCCCCTATATTTAAAAGTCTAATGGACTTATTATATTACACATACGGACACCCATTCCTATTTGGAGAGCCAAACATTTCTTTGTTATAACAACTGTTAAGTTAATCCTAAAAAAATAATTTACATATGGTGCTATTGCTATTTATTGATTTCTATGGCTTTGTTTAAAATCAGTGGTTGTGTTGTTCCAATTTGTCTTGATTTTGTTTGTTAATTATGTGATGAAGTTTAAAGCAGCCAAGTGTTGAGCAGAAGAATCAGTGAGGACCTTAAGTCTGATTTTTCATAACATCCTATGGTCTATTTGCAAAGTCAGGAAATATAAGAAACTGATTTTCTGAAGTATGTTAGTTATGTACAAGTCCCTGTGATTCTTGACTTTGCTAACATACTGTACACCAGTCATTTTAAAACAAATGTATTTAAAAGTTCACCCTTTGGTACTTAAGCAATCGTGAGTTAACAACTTGCTCTCAACCTTTTCCAACTGCCAACTAAAATGAATACTTCTGATAATAGTTCTATAAACCTTTCTTTAAACACACTCTGTCTCTTTATCTCTTCTGATATAAACCGGACAATATAAGAAGGTCTCTGATGTCTTGAAATATGTCACCAGAAATGATTCCAAATGCATAAATCCATATCAAGCAAAGAGAGACATGAAGACCCAGGATCTCTCCATATAAAGCGTTAGAGAGACGTACACTAATAAAGCACACGAGCAACTGTTTACACTCAAAAGTGCAGGAGAAAATATTTTAAATCATTATATTCTTTAAAGAGTAAGGATGCAGACCTACACCCTAGTGTCTCAGACACTTTCCAGAAGGATGAAAGAAATATTGATAAAAAGACCTTTTTCCTTCAAAAAAATCATTCTTTAAATTCCATCTTCCTGAAGAAAATGGTGTTTTAACATAGAAATGGGCTCTGGCCTCATTAAAAGGTGTTTCCCCTGCTAGCCCCTCATTAACTGAACTCACACTCTTCAATGATGTCACAGCCATCACTACATCCAGCTCCTGGCGGGCCTTCTGCTGGGGACCAATCACCGAGGCCTGGTTCCTCCCTTTCTTTTTCTCATCCTGTGTATTGATCCAAGCCCCAACATTCCTGCTGACTTCAAAGGGAGATGTGCTCCAAGATCAGTACCCTGGGAGGGGAGGGGTGGGTCAGGCAAGAAAAAGCTTCCAGAGGAAGACAAACTCTCAAAAGTATCCTAAATTCATATTTACTACAAAGAGCTTACTGAAAACATGAAAATATTTCCCTACCTAAGGCTTACAATAATGATTTGCAGGGTTATTGGTGTTTGTTTGGTTTTGAATCCACATGGATAGCTTGTTGCATTCTTTGCCATAAAGCAGCAAGAGGACTTAGGGCAACTCCGACAGTGTGATTCAATCACTAACACCGCACAATGTTCTCCACGGTTTCACTAAAAGCAGTTTGAATGTGCTCTTGATAATTATTATTGTTCAAAATTATTATGCTCATATTTTTAAGGCACTGGGTGAGGGAAATACACACACACACAATTTTATATAAAGAATATTAAATATGCCAATCTAAATATTAAATGAGAATGTAGTCTTAACTACCAGCTATAGTGGATTTGTTTTGGTAAAAATAATCAAAACCTACAAGCCTTATTTAATTCATACCCTACTTTTATCTCTTTCAGTTGTTAAGTGCAGGTGCCAAATATGCTATTAGGCACCCAACCAAACACTTTGGACGAGAACAGTGTAAGTGTGTGTTGGGCGGGGGAGGGGGGAGATCTACTCCTATTTTCCTTCAGTGGGATAAAAGAATATTCTTCACATATCATTTCTGGTAGTCCACTGACAATCATTTCCCAACTGTAGACTATCTGAATAAAGGTCTGAAGTGGTACAGAACAAAATACACATGAAATACTAGAAGTCCCAAATATTTTTGAAAACAAGGTCTGAGGGGCGCCTGGGTGGCTCAGTCGGTTAAGCATCTGCCTTCGGCTCGGGTCATGATCCCAGGGTCCTGGGATCGAGTCCTGCATTGGGCTTCCTGCTCAGTGGAGAGCCTGCTTCTCTCTCTCCCTCTGCCCTTCTCCCCTGCTTGTGCGCTCTCTCTCTCTGTCAAAAAAATAAATAAATAAAATCTTTAAAAAAAAAAAAGGAAAAGAAAACAAGGTCTGACATGGAATATAAAAATGAACAATTAGACATAAAATTAATATACCACAAACAGACTTTATAACTAGATTATCAATGTGCTTAAATCTAGGTGGGCAGGAGTCGATATTTGTGTTCTGGTAAACTAAAACAGAAATGATGAAGAGTTATAAATCTGGATACAAGGTAAATCTTCCATATTTCAAAAGCACACAGACAGGAGTAAATGTTTCCGTGTGTATTTTATGCTGATTTTTTTTCAAGGACAGTAATTTCAAGCACCCCAGAAAACAATTAGCAAGATTGAGAATAATTTTTTTGAAAAGCTCTTTTAGCTGAAGAAAAAGCCAACGGCTATCCTTTATAAAAGAGGTTTCCACTAATGGTGGACTATTCTGCTCATGAAACACAGGAAAGGAAAGCACACAGCCTCTGTGGTCTGGTGTTCAGCCCTTAAAGGTATCCAGTATTTATATTTTTCAAATAGTATACTATTTAATTTGATCTTAACCAGGTTCCAGTCCTATCTTCCCATAGCCATGAGACCTTGAGTAATCCAAACAAGTTTTCTAGACTTCAATTGAATAAACTGTATCCAAAATGTTTTCCAGCCCCAAATCTCTTATGACCTCACGGTGTTCTTATGAGATGTTTTAACATATTACCATGAACAGTTATGGAATTCCTTTCTCTAGAATTCAAAATGAGTAAAAATAATAAAATGTTTGCTAGGACTTGAGGCTATTTTCTCCATTGACGGAGGAATGGATACACCTCTGTTATTCCTTACGGTGCAACAGCATCCAAACTATTATGACTCAGATTCGGTGTCTAGTTTCAACCTAGGGACTCAAAACTTTCTCCAATTCTAGGAAATTCTCTGCCATCGTCCCTTGGAATATCACACCCGCCTCATCTGTGGCACTGTCTCTTTCTCGAACTCCTATCAGGTGTAGGATCATTGGCTGCTACGTTCTTGCTCAGGTTTCTGAGTGCGCTCAGTGCAGACTCAGGCCTCTACCTACGCGTCCAGTGAACTTTAGCTTCTGTTTCTCTCAAGTGACCTTTTTTTTCACCCAAGAACCAAGACAAGAAGCCTACTTCCATGTCACATGTCAACTCTCATGGGCAGAGATCTTCAGGTACTCACGCAGGAAAAGGAAGACTCCATCCCAGCTTTGGACTTTATGCTGCAAGCTCAGGTCCATCTTTCTTTTATGTTTAGAGACCAGATTCCTTGATTCAGACTTAAACTTCTCAGTTCCTAGGGCATAGGTTAGGTCCAGATAGCCCTGTGGGTCTCTGTAGCTTCTATTCTTTCTAACCACTATGTCTTTGTGTCCTTTCTTGTTGCTGGCACCTGAAGATTTCCCTTAACTTGCTTTTAAGTTCAACTGTGTACTTTACATTTTTTTCTTTCATATTTCATCCAGCATTTAGTATGTGTGGAATGGCATTAAGGCTTTCCCATGTTAGTTCACCCTCTACTTATTGCTCTGTCTACATTCTACATAGACAATAAACTGCTACATCCCTCAGGCACATTTAATGTTTCCTCAGGCACATTAAAAAATTCCGTTGCAACATCATTTCTACTTACGCTGCCGTTAGTCATCAGAGTCACCCATTTATCTAGAAGAGCAACTCCCTGAAATGAACAGATTCCCTAAAAGACAGAAGACCACCGTAAAACTGATTTTAATATCAGAACTAAGTATTCAATAAGGAAATAAGTCACAATATTGCTGAATCAATCTACTACCAAGGAAAGAAAAGGCCAGGATAAAGCCAAACAGAACTTAAGAAACATGACCCAAAAATGTGAGTTTTAATCAGCACAACATAAAAGTCTCTCCTTACAGAATTATTTCTGGGTATAACAAAAAAATAATCTTAGGAGAAAAATCTCTCCTTTGGGCTGGTTTTGAAAACTTTTTAATTAGGAATCATACTGATAGGCTATAATCTTTGGATAGACGCTTGGTTAACAAGGAAAAGATATGAAAGTGTGTTAGACTAAGACCGTGTTTACATCTTCTCCCAAAAGGGGTTATTAGCAAGAATTTAAGAAGGCTTGGAAGTGCTAAAATTTCAATGTAGGCTTGAAAGGGAGGGAGACACTAAGGATGAAGCTGTACATGGCACGGACTGTTGTCCTGGACCAGAGCGAAGAAGAACGAAATCACTGCGGTGTTACAAGAGAACCGTCCTGGCAACTTCACAACTTGTCTTAGAAATGACAGACCAAGACAAACATGAAAAGGAAAACGGGGGAGGAGGAGGAGGAATGGGAGGTTTTTTGGTGCCTTGGGATTCTCTTAGAGAGAAGATTAATACTTCATATTGCAACAGGGGGCGTAAGCCCAGGTAACAGGATGCTAAGGAATCTGCCATAAAGTAGGGAAGAAAACTGGTGGCGTGCGGAAAAGGATAAATGAGTCATGTTGCAGAGGTATAACTGGAGGGGCACTGGGTTGTTTGCGTTGGCTTCCACAAGCCATTCTCATTGGAAATATTTCTGGAATTCAGTTCCCTGGAGTCAAAAAAAAAAAAAAAGTGCTTCATGGAAATCTGTCTCAAGTGAAAAAACTATTTTTTCAAATTTTTCTCAGCACTCCAGAAGAAAATTAATATATGAAGGAAAAGAATTATTCTTTTTCTATTTAGTTTGCTAAACAAAAATAAGCGAGGTGCAATAATTATCTCAGGGATTGCAACTAGAACAATTGAGTCTGCTGGTTTGTAACTATAATAAAAAGTTACCTAATTCTAGAGATTGATTCAACCACCACAGTAGACCTTTCCGTGTGGGGGCCTTCGTGGGATGCCTACTCATCTCACCTTTATCTCAGGCCCTCGCACTCCCCTACATCCCTCCCATCCCCAAACACATTTGTATTCATTTTATAATTATTGGAATATTCACAGATGGGGCTTTTTAGATTTCACAGTGATTCCTGGATTGCGGGCTAAGTAATGCTCACACATTTGCATGACAGACAGAGCATACGTCAAATCTGTAGAAAATCCTCATGAAGGCAAAATAGGTACCTTCGCGTGGATTTGCAAAAGCATTAGTAATAGTCTGAAGGATAACATACAGCCCAGTTGTCCCCTGAGCACTGGAAAACACTAGGACAGCATACACTGGTAAAGTGCCAGCAAAAATGTGGACCCCTTCAGACTCCCCGAAGCAGAACCCACCTCTCCTAATCTGGCTCTCCTGACCTATACCCCACGGATTACAATGTGTGTCATGGGATAAACATGAGCTCAGAAGCCCCGGAGCAGTAATTCCTAAATTTACCAGCGCTGCTGGTATGACCCAAGGCCAGGAATTTAAGGTGTTTGTGCCTCGGGTCCTCATCTACACAACAGACAAAATAGTATCTACCTCACCATGTTCATATAAGGATTAACTAAATCAAGACAATGCATATTCAGCACCCAGCAGCGCCCACCTGGATTAAGCATCAATGATTACTCCCCTCCCCCGAAAGTAAGCCACTTTGCCCAGCAGTTTGGGGAGTGCATGTGTCCTCTGTCATGAACAGGACCCAGTGCCAGTCCCCATTCCTGAAACTTTAAAAATCTGGTGGAGGCTTGGCTTCCATGAATTCATGGAAAGATAGGAAGATCCATGGGCTGAGATTCCTGAAATATGAGTTAAAGTCTGATTTCTGACTGATTTCCTGCAAAGGTACAGAAAATACACATGTACAGCAGAATGCTTCTACCCAATGTGAATGGAGCAGCCTCACAGGTAATTCTCTACCATTCACTGGTCCCCCAGTCTCCCAACCAGCTCCCCTCCCCCTCCCAGCAAAGAGCACAGAGTAGGAAAATCTCCACTGCTGTGAAGGTCTCAACATGTGTTTGATTTCAGTGACTGTGTGTATGTGTGTGTGTGTGTATGCACATGTGTGAGATCATGGGAAGGTACAAAAATCAAACTAATAAAAAGGGGTTATTATCAGAATGTGTGTCTGTGTGCATGAGCACATGTGTGCACATTTGGTCTGATCTTATGTTTGGACAATGCAGAGATTAGCATCAGAGACAGTATCTGTGAGTAGCTGTACACAAATGACTCATTATATAATAGTTCTCAGAAATAATCTTACTGAACCCAGATTAAAGTAGCTGAGCTCCACGGCCTGAAAACTGAAAAAAATCAGAAACTTTAAACTTTATATTGTAGAAATGACCACAGCTCTAGAGATCATTATCATTTAGTTCAAGAAAGGGATGTCTGAGACTATTTACTTCCACATTCTACAGAAAGGAAAACTGAGTCTGAAAATAGAGATTTGTTGAAAGTCACACAAACCTCGCAACACAGCCCATTCATTTTTCCCTAATCGCTCACTGCTCCTTTCCTTCCTGCATTACTTAGTAAATTCCATGGGCTGCTAACCACACTCACTCCTAATGATACCGTTTACATACAGATAACACCCATATTTATATTCCCAGCCCAGACCTCTCCCCTGAATTCCAGACTTTTACATCCAAATATCTACTAGAAATCCCTACATGTGTCCCAACGGTTCCCCGAAATTTAACATCAAACCAAGCTCCTTAGACTCTGCCTCTTCTTGCCACCTTCTCCATCTCAATAAATGACAACTCTATTCCCCAAGTCGTTCAAGACAGAGCTCTTGAAGCCATCCTGACTTCTCCCTACTCCCCACCCCACGTCATTTCAAAACATTGAAATCTGATACCACCCCGGTCCAACTCCCTGTCCTTTACCAACCACATTGTTACAGTGGCCTCCTGTCTCATCTCTGCTACCTTTTTTCCTCTGCTACAGTTCCTTCTCAATTCAGCATCCCAGAATGATCCTTTTTAAAGGAATAAATTCAATGGAGTTACTCCTTGGCTCAAAACCCTTCACAAGATTCCCTTTCACTCAAGTCCATACTGAGGCCCATGAAACTCTATGTTAGTGGCTCTGTCTTTCCCCCATTTTCCTCACCTACCTCTGCTGTCCCACCCAGACACAGTACCCACCCTTGCTGTGACTCAAATACAGAGGCAGGCTCCTATGTGATTTTTTTTTTGTTTCTAAGATTTTATTTATCTATTTATTTAGAGATAGAGAGAGAGAGTGCAGTGAGTGGGGCAGGGGTAGAGAGACAGAGGGAGAAGCAGGCACCCCACTGAGCAGGGAGCCCCACGTGGGCTCGATCCCAGGACCCTGGGATCATGACCTGAGCTGAAGACAGATGTTCAACCAACTAAGCCACCCAGGAACCCCGTGATTATTTTTGTTTCTGCCTGGAAAGCTCTTCCTCCAGATCATTGCAGAGCTCACTCCCTCATCTTCAAGTCCTTACTCAAAAATCATCTTCTCAAGGTGAAGCCTTCCTCCCCACTCCCCCCTTCCATATCCCTCTTCCTTGGCTTTTTCTCCCCCTCAGTTTTAGTTTTCTCATCTAACATTCTATACTTTTTATTTACTTATTATTTTCTGACTCCCCCATCTTGGCTATAATGTCCATAAGGGTGGAAAGTTCCTGGCATATCTGATGAGTGAATGAATAACAATGAATAAAATAGTAGGATCCTTGCTAAATAAAACTGGTTCCCAAAGCAGGATTACAGTGACCAAATGCTATGAAAAAATAAATAAAGCTTATATTAAATGTGCCTACATATCTTCATCTATATTTGTGCATGTGTATATCCATGCCTGTGTATGTACATGTGTGTGTTTGCCATGAAGATTCCTATGAGTCAGCAAAGTTAACGTTCTGCTCTGGTTCCCCAAGTCCTTCTTTATATAGAGAGAAATTACTGTAAACTATTTACCGAAGAATTAGAAATGGCAGAGCGAACATAACTAAGAAGAAACACTGCTCTAAGGTGCTTTCTTTACATAAAGCTAATTTGACCCTATAGAAATCACTAACGAACTTGGGTAAACTCATATGGGTAGCTGGTGTTTGGGGGGTGAGTGTGCACAAATGGGATATGCAAATTGTTAGGGCAGATGAATTTCTTTAAACACAAATGTGGACTATGTGTTTGATCAGCAAAGTGCTAACGAACAGGGGAATTTAAAATGTTGCTTGTGCAAGACATACAAGAATAGAAAACATGTCTGTTATAGACCCCTGTGTTCTTGGCTAGCTAAGGTAAATGGATGACAATTTGGAGAGGAGACAGAATTAAGAATTAAGATGGGACAACAGTCCCAGGTCCTGATGAAGAACTAACCCATTTTCCCCCAAACTGTATTTTACTACACTTCAGATTTCAAAAAAATTCCAAAAAACCATCTAAAATTTATGGTCGGCAATAGCCATCTGAGAAATATTTTGATGTATTTTTGCTTTACTCGTGGAGCAACTAAGCCAAGACTCAGAAATCACAAACTAATGAATTTAGGTCCCTGCCTACCCTGTTTGCAATCATTTATATTCTTGTGGCAGCTCATAAACAATAAAATGGGTAAGATAAGACCAAAAAAAAAAAAAAGAAAGAAAGAAAGAAAGAAAGAAAAAGAAGCTAGCTGGTTGAGTAATGTACTCACCAGGTGCTAGGTAATTCCCTCATGCATAATGAAAAATGGTGTAGTCTTATAAGCTCATGAGCAGGGCGAATATAAGCATAATGAGCTGCTGAACTAGTTTCTGAACTGTTTTTTTGTGGACTGTGGTGGGTGGGGGGGTTATTTTTGGTTTTTGCTGGACCTGCAGTCTGCTCAGCCACTTACTAACTCTATGATCTTAGAAAGTCACTTATTCTCTCCATGCCTCAAACTCTCCATGTGTAAAATGTGCATAAATAGCATTTCAAAAAAGAGTTGTGAAAATTAAATGAGAAAATGTATATAAAGTACTTAACAAAGTATCTCTAAGAAGCATGAAGTAAATATTAGCTATTTTTTAGTAATGTTATTATCTAAATTCTGAGTGCCCTAAACACCACTGGAATGGGTCTTTCTGTCCCTCTCCTCATGACCACAGAATAAAAGTTAGTTCTTATTTTAAAACGTTTAGATGGGGAGACTTTCCCAAAGTTCTCTTTCTTCTTTCTGAAAAACGATCTACCCTCCTTCTTTTATTTCTATGTTCTTCTTTCCTTTTTCATTTCTGGATTCTTTTATTTAATCCCTAATACATTCAACCTCCCACAGTTGGTTATAGAAAACAATACCCTTTAGCAAACAAACAAAACATCTTCCCCTTTACCATATCCTCACCCACCTCCCTGCTCACTGCTATCCTTCACTGGAACTCAACTACACACGGGCTCCTTCCACTCCTCATAATTAGCCTCATCCTCTAACCCCTCCCACGCATTCCTCTTAACACACACACACACACACACACACCCCTTTACAACTTGCCAGACTCTCCCCTTTGTCTTGCCACATTGCCATCCCCACTCTCCCTGAAGGTCTTCCCTGTCTTTGTTCCTTATGCTCTTTGCTTGCCCTTCCAGCCACCAGCAAGTGTGATGTGCCTCTATGTCTGCCACAAACAGGTGGCCTGCCACAAAATCCCTGCCCAGATGCACTCACCAATAGGAGATTTCAGCTCTGGATAACACAGAATGTTCATGACACAAAGGAGAGAAGAGGACACTTCCCAAAAGACATTTTAAAGATTTCTTTGGGTATTCCATTCAGAAGTCATTGTGTGTGTGTGTACATGTGTGTATGCATGTATGTGTATGTGAATATAATATAAATAATATATATAATATATTAGATAGGTGTACTAATGAACTCATGGGTCTGTCTTTACCAAAACACAGCAGGACAACTAAGACTTAGTCTGAAAGTCACAGAATATCTTTTGAAATGAGAATCTAACCAGAAAAGATAAAAAAAGTAAATGAAAGTGAAAATTTATGACTTCATTTTTATATTAAAGAAAACTATTATGATTACTTCAGCTGATATTTAAAAAAAAAACCTTCTGAATGTGTCTGTGAAAATAAGGTAAAACTGGCAATAATATATAATATCATTTAGACCTTCTACTGACATAGTACCGTTAACTAAAGAAGATAGTGAAGTAAGGGTGAAAAAAGTCCAGCTCTGTTAGGTGGGTTAGAGACAAAAACTCCTGGAACAGGAAGTGGAAGTAAGCCAGTGATGGGAACAATAAGACAATTTCCCTGCCCCCTCCCCCATCTCTGCTAGTTTCCTCTCTCTTTCCTTCCCATTCTCTTTTCTCTCATTGCCTCTCTCTCTCTGCTCCTTCTCTTCCCTCTGTCTTTGCATTATGATCTCTTCCCACACCAGCTTTTTTTCCAAACCAAATGCAATCACAAGACAGACCTTAAAACTACATAATAGTAACAATGCCCTGCATTTATGAATCACTTTGCAGATTACAAAACATTTTCATCTAATGATCGGTCACCCTCTGAGATAAGTAAAGCCAATATTTTAATCCCCAATGTATAAATAGGTGAACAAAGGCTTAGTGAAGTTCATGGGTTCCTTAGGTTAGGAGTTTTCATAGACGTTACCTCTTCTATTTTTTTTTTTAATCAGAATAACCCTGTGGGCAACAAGCCCACTGCTATCCCCTGGTAGGTCACATGGGTTGTGGTGGGAGTAACACTGGGTTGGGGACAAAAGGAGCTTTAATATCTCTATTGTTTCATTTCTTTTAAAAATCTGAGCAAATGTGACAGATATTCATATCTGTTACATACATCTGGTGTTAAATCATTCTTTTTGTTTTCTCTACGTTTGAAATATTTCACAATAAATATAAAGGAAAGAAAAATATCCCTGTCACGTGTGTGTTAATCCCTCTTTTCTTTCAGATGAGGAAACTGAACTATAGACCAATTAAGTGATTTGCCATTCATTCAAAGTTACACCAACATTGTAAGTTACAGATACAGGACTCATACTCTTCAACTATTAATAACTAAGAAAGATCTAGATACTAAGTCCTTAATCTTGGATATTGAGGCAGAAGCAAATGAGATTTGAATACATCTTTATTTCTGTGATCAGTATCAATCTAAAAAATGATTAAATGGTTAATCTCCCAAACAGTGGGGTGAAGATGACTTGACAATATGAATTACACCCAATTTGAGGATCAACCTATGTTTCTCTCCTAGACCAGAGCTTGCAAGAGGCTCTTAGGGAGATCTCACAGCTAGGACCAACCACCACCACATGATGTCACCTAAAGCAGTAATACCTCATCTACTCAGACGACTGAGGACAAAATCGACGATTATCACAATAGTCACTCCTAGGTCCACTAAATAAATTATTCAAGTCATTGGCACCTAAACTGGGGGCTGTGTAGAGATTTAGAAACTTTCAATTTCCTCTCCTCTTTTCATAATCCAAAACTTAACAGTAAAAAATAAAGGCACAGACACAGACATTTCCCTTCTGCCATTTCATTCATCTTTACGTAAAGTGACCACTTTAGAGTCCCCAAGGCATTCTCAAATACTTGAGTTCATTTAGTCCTCTGTAGAATGGGATCACTACAGGAGCAATGCTGAGTGAGGTCACACTGAGAGGGACAGAGCCAGGGACTTAAAGCCAGAGATGGGCGGGCACACCAGCTCCACCAGCTACAGGTCATGAGACTCTGGACAAGTTACCCACTCTTTCTGTACTTAGGTTTTGTCATCTCTCAAATAAGGATAATATTGCTACCTCACAGATTTATTGTGAGAAACAAATAATTTATTTGAAGCCACACTGAAAACTGCAAAGCACTATAAAAAAGTAAAGTCTTATTATACACAGAAATGTTATTAAAACACATTTTTATGTAAACACACTACACTTCTCAAACCCATGGCCAGAGAACTCATTTCTTTTTTTATTTTATTTTATTTATGTAATTGATAGAGAGACAGACAGAGAGAGAGAGAGAGAGAAAGTACAAGCATGGGGAGTAGGAAGGGGAGAGGGAGAAGCAGGCTCTCCCCTGAGCAGGGAGCCCAACGCAGGGCTCGATCCCAGGACCCTGGGATCATGATCTGAGCCGAAGGCAGATGCTTAACCGACTGAGCCACCCAGGCGCCCCGGAGAACTTTGGGGCCAAAATTTTCAAACTGTCTTATAACATCTATTTTTCAATCAAAATTATAGGGATTTTTAGAAATGGTGCTTATAAATATATTCATAGTCTACTAAACACAAGGTGCATTAATGTAAAAACTTAATATATTACAAGAAATGCTGAAGAGAACCCAGAATTTAAAATCAATGAATTGCCTTGGTCCACATGAATAAAATGGATGCCCTGAGCACTTTCATCTATACTTGGTAGAAAATACATGATAGCCTTTTTAAATGACAAACTAAATAAATAAAACTGAATATGTACTGTTATGTTCATAAAATCATGTCTTTGAATAGAAACAGCATAATGAAACCATCATTTTTATGTAATTTAAGGACTCTGCCCCATATTTTGATTCTTGGTCTCTTGGTATCTTAGAGGCCAGGGCTCCATTCTAAATAATCCATTTGGGCATAGAAAATTAATCTCGACATTAATGGCAATGATAACACATTTTATTCACATATTTCCCTACTCACCTGGCTGGATTGATCCAATTCCCAGGCCCTTTCTCTTCCCTGCCAGCACAGAGTCCTTTGTTTCATAAAAAGCTACAGAATCTAGAGCACTATGGTGAACAGTACTCAATATTTGGGGGAAATTTTATCTTACATCCAAAAATTAAAATTTGAAATTATTTAAAGTTATTAATTTCATGAACGAAAGAAAGAACTTACTTGATCTAAATCAATATTCTTTGCTCTTTTCCTATTCCCGACATTTGAATTATTCCTACCTATATCTATGTTTACCACATCAAAATAACAGATTTAGAATTTATTAAGAAAAATTATTTTGTACATAGCCTATGACAATAAGGATTTAAAATACAAAAAAATAATCCACTGTGATTCTTTTTATAATGTACAGATGAATGCCTCAGATTAGAGATAAATGTACCAGAACCTAGGCTACAGGACTGCCTTTATTTTCCTAACATAGGTACTGAATGAATCATAAGCTGCCCATTTTGGAAAATTTGGTTGTCCTAGAGTAACTTACACATCTTTCCCCTGAAGGAAAATAATAGGCAAAATGAACCCACAACCTAAGAATCTGCACGTCTTTCTGAAACTTCTCCTTTCAGATGCCACTGTTTCCACCATTTCTTCCTCAACTCAGATGTTGGGGGAATTGCTGATCCTATCTTCTGTTTTTGCCCCGACGCCCAATTAATCAAGCCTCTTTATCCTTCCTTTATAATTCCCTGTACCTCTCCCAGCCTCCTCATTGCCAACACCCCAGGAACAACTAATATAAATTCAGTGCTTACGCTAAGCCAGATAATGGACTTGGCCCTTTGCAAGCGCTTACTGAGAGACGAGGGCCGTTACTCTGCAGATGAGAATACTGAAGCTTAGAATTAACTGGTAGCCGCAGGACTGTAACACACCCAGACCAAACAACTAGTCATACTCTTCTCCGCTCTGCTAGATGACTCCCCTTTTATTAACACTAGCAGCCTAACATCTGGTCTCCCTTCCTCAGGCTTCCACCACCCCGGTCCACTTTACACAGCCCCACAAGAAGCTGAAACACTTCCCATGGACATGAAGGGCCTCTGTCACCTTCTGGCTCACAAATACCAGTTTATCTGGGTAACTGTTTGCACTTCCCCAGGCAACCCCAAAGCTGCACACCCACCAGCTGTCCTCAGATCAAACAGGCCTATTCTTCCCTCAAGGTCCAGGAGACTCCCAGAAAACCAAACAGGCTTTCAAGGTACAACCACCCAGCCAATAAACTTGCAGGGGCTCCCTACTGCCCAAAGACAAAAGGAATGCCTCGGTTTGATGTACCAGGCTCATCAAGCCAAACTTGCCCAAATCAGCCCCACATCTTGCCTTTCATTTCAATAACTCCTCACCTCCAGCAGGAATGCTTACTCTTCACTAAACCTTCCCTACAAGTCTCAACAGTACTACTTTGTTTGTGCCCCTTCTCAGGACTAACGTACCATTTACCCCTCTTTCCCTTCTATCAGAACCCTAAGTTTCAAGGTCTATTCTGAACCATCTCTGATTACTCTGAATCAGAAGGGCTTCTCTCTTGTCTAAAGTTTGATAGCTCAAGTTGCTCATGCCACTGTCCTGTCATATCATTTATTATTGGCATTTACACTTGCCATTTGGTTTTATTTTCAAGTACATATATTTTGAAGTTGTTTACAAACTCCAAACTCCTCACAAACATTTTTATTTTAGGATCCCTGGGTGGCTCAGTCAGTTAAGCATCTGCCTTGGGCTCAGGTCATGATCTCAGGGTCCTGGGATCAAGCCCCACATTGGGCTCCCCACTCAAGGGGAAGTCTGCTTCTCCTTCTCCCTCTGCCCCTACCCCCTGCTGCTGCTGCTCTAATAAATTAACAAAATCTTCAAAAAAATTTTAAAAATTAAATATATAATGAAAAGAAGAGAGGAGAGAGAAAAAAAGGGATATTAAAATGTGAAATAAATTTACAAAGGTAAGTAAACGTAAAGAAGACGAAATTAAATCTCTTCGGAGATCCAACAAGGAAAAGGATATTATTGCTTCCTTGTTCAAATCTAACCATCTAGTAATTCTTTTCACTAGACTATTTCTGTAATTCATTTACAAATAGAGATAAGAGGCACTTGACTACTAAAAGCCAGTTTTCTAGAAAAGATGGGGAAAAAAAAGATGGAAATGATCGACTAAAAATGCTAAAGATGTCAACTTTTTACGTTTTGCCTAAAAACAAAATATCCCACATTTGCTGCAGCCAAGTGCCAGGGCTGAGGCTGCAGGACCTGCCCCCAAGAGGTCGAGGGAAGAATTAAGTGTAAAATCTCTTAACATTTAAAAGAATTTTATATGAATTGTCGTGCTTTTATGGAAATATAAAAAGCCAGTCATACCAAATTCAATTAAAATTTCAGAATAATGGGAAAGAAGAGAACTGATTTTGTTTGACATTTTGTAGGTTTCAATACCCCTCTGCACCTCCATTATCCCAACTGTAAAGTGGGAATAATATGAGTATCTACCCTGTGAAGTTCTCCTAAGAATAAATAAGTTAATTCCACAAAGGGTTTAGAGAAAGGCCCTGCACATAGTAATGAGAGCTCAATTAATACTGGCATTTTTGCTGTCTTATCTGTTGTGAGTATTCCTACCATCTGGGTTTTCCCATCCATAAAATGGAGGCATTTGAACTCACAAAAGAAAAACCTATAAGAATAATAAGCTAAGTTTTTGAAACCCCTCTCATTCACGTGTTCTAAAATTTCCGTGTACTATTTTTGCCCTACTGTCCTGTTGGAAATACACTTTATTCAGCAAGATGTAAAACTGAGTTGTTCTGACCCCTTTCTGGTTAGTATAAGATCTGCCTTCTTCCTCCATTCCACCCTATTCATTTTCAAATGCCTAAAAATGCTTCCTAAAAATAGGGGAAAATCAACCCCTCCAAAATATTTGTAAGAATATTCGGAGTTCTGTAAGATGCCTCCATATAAAATATACAAAAATCAGTATCATTCCTATATATTAGAAATGGCCAATTAGAAGATGTAATTTAAAAGATCACTTATACTAAAGAATACTTAAGAATTAGTGGGAGAAAAATGTTCTATTCAATAAATGGAACTGGGAAAACTGGCAGAACATAGAGGGAAAAATTAGATCAGTACCATTCTTCTTAGATGAATTCTTCCTAGAATGAATTACAAATGAATTTGACAGTTTCATGCAAAAACTAAACATTTTTAAAGTACTAGGAGATAGAATATAAGAATGTTTTTGTAATCTGAGGGTTCATGAAACTTTTTATATGCATAATATTGAAGGCAGATACCATACACCAAACGCAGCTAACAGTGATTAGCTTACTACATACCAAACATACATTATCTTATTTATTGTCATATCATTTTAATGTCGGTTTTCCTTTTACACAGGAAAAAAAATGGCCTTAGCAGTGTATACAGCCAGCCCTCATTATTCACAATCCCTTGTTACTTCACCTACTTGCTAAAATGTATGTGCAACCCCCAAACCCAAACCAAGTTTCATAGTCATTCAGGGACATGTACAGAATAGCAAAAAAAAAAAAAAAAAAAAAAAAAGAGCCATCTGACACACCCATTCCCAGCCGAGGTTAAACAAGGCATCACTCCACCTTCCTATTTCTGCTCTTGTGTTGTAAACAAGTATCCTTTTCAAGATTTATTTCGTGCCCCTTTTTCACATTTTTCTGCTTTTTGTTTGTGATTTCACTGTATAAAATGGCCCCCAACCATAGTACTGAAGTGCTACCTAGTGTCCCTAAGTGTAAGAAGGCTACGATGTACCTTATGAAGAAAGTACATTCATGCATGAGTTACAGTGCCGCAGGCCAGGAGTTCAATGCTAATGAATCAGCAATATATGTTAAACAAGGTATCTTTAAATAGAAACACACATAAAAACTGGTTGTGTATTAATCAGTTGATGAAAATGTGACCACAGGGGCGCCTGGGTGGCACAGCGGTTGGGCGTCTGCCTTCGGCTCAGGGCGTTATCCCGGCGTTGTGGGATCGAGCCCCACGTCAGGCTCCTCTGTTGTGAGCCTGCTTCTTCCTCTCCCACTCCCCCTGCTTGTGTTCCCCCTCTCACTGGCTGTCTCTCTGTTGAATAAATAAATAAAATCTTTAAAAAAAAAAAATGTGACCACAGGCTCATGGAAATCTAACTCTACATTTCCTCCAGGAACAATGGTTTAGTGTTTGCCCAGTGTTTGCAGAGACTTTATAGCATAAAACTACCACAAATAACTTGAATCAGCTGTTAAAAAAAAAAAATTGCAGAGCTAGGATTAGAATCCAGGCATGTCTGATTCCAGAGACCATACTACCAAACACTGTGTCATTCTCACTCTGTATAAAGGAAACAACTGATAGGTTTGATTACATAAAAATCAAAAGATGAAGGACTAACTGGGGAAAAATACTCATAAAATATATCACAAAGGATTTACTAATATTAACAAAGATTTCTTTGATTCAATATGAAAAAGAGGAACTCTAACACAGAAAAATGAGGGGTGCCTGGGTGGCTCAGTCAGTTAAGGGTCTGCCTTTGGCTCAGGTCATGACCTCAGGGTCCTGGGATTGAAGCCCTGAGTCTGGCTCCCAGCTCAGTGGGGAGTCTGCTCCTCCCTCTGCCTCTGTTGCTCTACCTGTCGTGCTCTCTCACTCACACTTTCTCTCTTCCTCTCTCTCAAATAAAATCTTTAAAAAAAAAAAAGAGAAAAATGAGCAAATGATCTGACAAATAATTCATATATGCACACACACAAATAAATAACAAGATGTAAGAACAGTATTTGATCTCTCTAGTAATCAAAGAAATAAAAATAATTATAAAATGCTATTTTTCAAACCTTTACATTTGGCAAAGACTAAAAAGAATTCTATCACCCAGCATTCCTGTGAGTGTATGGATGGATGGGCTCCTGAACAAAATGTAAACTAATGTCATCTTTTTGGAGGAAAATTTAGCAGTAGGTATCAATATCTTAATGTTATTAATAAATTTTGAACCCGAAATTTCAGTTCTAGCAATTTATACTGTGAAAGTGTTTAGGCATCAGTGAGTGAATAATGAACATACATGAAAAAACTTTCTTGCATTGTTGTCTACATTATCCCAAACACGAACCGTAGAGGGAATTAAGGATCTTTGTATGTACCCATACAACGTAACAGTATGTAGCCACTAAACAAAGATGAAAAGCTCTGCATTTACTGGCATGTAAAGATACTGAAAACACAGAGCAGAGTGAAAAAAAGCCGACTGTGGTAGGTATAGTCTGAACCCATTCGTGTATGCATGCATATTTGTGGATAAAAACAAGATTGCTTACAAGAGCTCGGATTTAGCTGAAGGGCTCGGTCCTGAGAACAATATCAAAGATGTCATTGGATCTCACAACTAAAGTTTGCAAAGTCTCCCACTGAGCATTTCTTCAAATTATAGGGCAAAGAGGTGCAGCACTGTCCCACTGAGAAGCCTTGATAAGGCTGAAACACGGGTGAGGGACAGGCAGGTGCCATGTCACAATGACTGGCAGCGGTCACCCGACTTCTGTCTGGAACAGAGGTGGCGGTCATCCATTCAGGATTCCTGAAGTTTGATATCACTAGATTTATGAAAAGAGAAGGTCATGATGAGAGCATCACCACCAGACAGGGGCTTACAAGACACAGTAAGAGTGGAGGGCAACAGGAGTAGTTTGAGGGCTAAACTAGAAAGAAGGAGAACCCTGTACAGTTTGCATTTCTTTTATGTTCACTTTCCGGCTTATCCATATTTTCTCTGATAAAGAGGCAGATGCTTCACACACTGTTAATGTATGTGGGCATGAGATAATATATATGTAGAAATGCTTTAAGAGAAGCACCCCAAAACAGGTACCATCAGCAAAAGCATACACTCATGACGTCGGCAGTTTTTCTGATCCCGTGGTGTTTCACAACTGAGACTATTAGAATCCCCCCAAAAATTCTGTGCAGGAGAATGAAATAGACCCTGTTAAAAGAAGCAGAGGTCCCCCGAAGACTTTAGTAAAGGCACCAGGCATTTGAACTCAAACACTGTAATCAGTAGCAGTAATTCAATCCATATGGTGCATGGAACAGCTTTCTCAAGAGCATTTCTGGTGGCAGCTAAGACAAAACAGGTAATGGCAGAAAGTTACTGTAATAACAGAGAGCGCCTCTGTGGATCAAGGGGAGCCACGTGCCCCACAGGAAAAGAAACAAACAAATGAGCTCAGCATACTTAACGATGCATGCAAGTTATTATAATCCACTGCTTAAAACATAATAAAGTAGGGAAAATATTTATGTGAATATTTACTTAGTCTCTAAGTAGGAAAAGACTCCCCAGGTACAAAAGCAATATGAGAAAGCCAAAGAAAGATATATGTCTTTATAAATTCATTGATATAATCTACATGTAAACATTTATGAAAAAATAAAAATAAAGCCACAACTTGGGGGAAAGTGTTTTGCCAAAATTTGAAAGAACGCAAGATATTCATCATAGAGTTTATATCATTGAAAACAAAATGACTGCCAAAAATGTCAAACATACACATTTATAAATTATGCTACAAGCACAGAACAGAATATTATACAGCCATTAAAGTTATGTTTTTGAAAAATGTCAATATAATGATCACATAATGTTATGAGAATAATAAAAAAAATATAAATCCTATAATTGTAAGTATAGATCTATTTACTCACAGGGGGAAAAAATCAGAAAGTACAACAATAATACTTAACATTATTGTCTGTGCCAGGCATTGTGTTACTCTTTATATTATCATTTCACTGACGTTTCATAACAAACCTATGAGACAGATACACCATCTTCACTGCTATTTTTCCAAAAAGAAAGCTGAGACACAGAGAGATGAGGTCTCAAGCTCAGGGCCACACAGCTTGAAAATGCAAAGTCCAGAAATGAAGCCAGCCAGTCTCCTGAGCTTACATGCTATCCATCACCAGAACTCCCAAAGCTTTAAGTCTCCTCTGATTTCAAAGGCTCATAAAGTATCCAAATATATTAGAAATAGAGTGGGGAATTTCTTTTTAAATCTTATCCCTAAGTCTTGAGCAATTCTCACTATCAACACCTGAAAACATTTATGTTGACGTCTACAAGCTTGGAACCTCTGATCTCTCAAATTACAGGGTATCCACAAGTGAAATTTAATGAAGATCTAGAATTTTCAGTTGCTGTTCCCTTCATATATTCATCATTGCCCAAATAGATTTCTCTTAAAAGATTAAGTCTTTTGAGAAATTTGAGGGGTTTGTGTGTGTTTTTTTCTATAAGATTATTGCATATCTGTTGAGTAGGGAGTCAAGCTATTTTGGTCTCTGTTCTTCCCATTATTTATTCCCATTCAGATGAAAATTTAAATACAAACTAGCTACCTATTCATCAAAATTGCTTCAAATTTATTTATGGTGCAGCACAGAGGAGCTTCTGGGAATAAGAGCTTAAAGTCTATTACAGTTTCTATTAATAATTGCAGTCACTAATTGCTATGAGAACTTTTTTGGATATGCTAACATATAGTTAAAGCAAAGCCAATTCAACAGACCACTATAAATAGCATTGCATGGTCTCACAAAAGTCATGAGAATTTTGTAAGTTTGAAGGGTGGGAAAGTAGAGACGTGGTTCTCAGATATTTTAAACATTGTCATCATGGATTCAAAGGCCAAAATTTAGAATTACACTCATAAATTCTTTATAAATAATCCACTTGATTGCCTTATTTTAGGATTACCACTTTCATAAGACAGTTTTTAACTATAACTGAGATTAGACAGGGTTCCCAAGTGCTATTTTCGCTCATTGATTCATTAAACCAAAATGTTTAAAGTGCCTGCTGTGTGCGAGGCACTATTCTAGGCACTGGCAATAAAGCAGCAAACAAAACGGACAAAAATCCCTGTCTTGGTGGAGCTCAAAGGTATTATATTGATGGTACACAGCAAGCAAGCAAGGTAAAGAATAAAATGTTAGATGATGATAGCAATGAAGAAAAACAAAGCAGTTCGGGGAAGACGGAGTACAGGAGAAAGTGGGGGCACAGTGGTACAAAGCATGGTCAGGAAGTCCTCGCTGAGAAGGTGACATTTGAATACGGACCTGAATCCAGGAGGAAGCATGGAGCTCTCTGAGGAACAGCATGCTAGACAGGGGAACAGCAAACGCAAAGGTCTTGAGATGAGACTGAGTCCATATGTGTTTGAAGAACAAAAAAAGAGGCTTTAATGGCTTCAGTAGAAGAGCAAGAGAAGTCAGAGAAGTAACAGAGCAGCCAGGTGCTCAGGGCCTTACAGGCCATGACAAGGACTTTTTTTTTTTTCTCAGAGAGACATAGGGAGCAACAAAAGGGATGGACAGAACTTTGATAGGCTTTACCTTTCAAATTTAGGAATCTTTGCTGGTGAAAGTGCTAAGCTGACGGGTCACTGGGAAACCAGAGGCGGATCACAGCTGTTCATGCAACTTGGTGGAATGGACCAGCTGCCGTAGGCACGGAGCAGAGGAATGAGGTGACCTTGGTTTGAGCTGGATCAGTCTGGCTGCCGTTTCAAGATTAGAATGAAGGTGAGCAAGCACTGAAGCAGGCAAGCGATTAGGAGCCTGCCATAATCCAGGTGAGAGGTGGTGGCCATGGCAGCGTCTGGGTGTGTTTTAACGTAAAGCCAGCAGGACTCAGGGATGGAGCAGAGGTGGGGTGTAGAGAAAGAAGGTTTGGGGCCTGAATAACTGTAAGTCCTCAGTTGGCAATAATGATTGAGGAGACTCAGGGAGGAGCTACCTTGTGGATGACAGGATGAAGGGAACGTTAAGTTTGAGATGCCAACAGACATCCAAGTGGAGATGCTGACTGGGGAGTAAGACACAGCAGTTCGGAGAGCCGTGTGGGAGTCAGCAGCACGTAGATGGCCCTCAAAGCATCAGGATGGATGGCACCCTTAGGGAGATGGAGCAGATGAAGAAGAGAAAAGGCAGAAAGGACGGAGCTGAGCACCCCAGTACTACGGAGTCGGGGGGGGGAAGGAAGACACGACAAAGGATGAGAAGGGGCAGCCAGGGAGAGAAGGAGAAGCTAGGAGAGGGTGAAATTCCAGAGGCCAAAAGCTAAGTGTGTCAAGGACGATGGGGTGATGAACCGTGACAAGTGGTGCTTTGGTCCTGGCATGCTGAGGACTGAGAGAGGCACTCTGACGTCTTCCTAGTGAATACAGAGATGGTCTGTCTATACTGAGGCATGAAAGGAGAGGCATGTACTCATTGATTTACCTCTGATATTCCCTTGCAGGTCACTGGGGGGTGACCCCGGGGTTTTGAACTGAAGAGGAGCGCACACACCTCAGAGAAGCTGGGCTTCTTGTACAAGTATAGGTAGTCTGTACCCCACTGTGCAGCTTTCAGAAGAGAATTCGACATGTTCACCAAGCTACAAAAGCATGATAAGTCACTATCAGGCTGGATCTGCCCCCACCCCAGCCAGAATCACTAAACTCCTCACATCTGATGAAGGATGCTATGGCACCCCAGAGAACACTGCTTCTCCACTTGGCCTGTGTTATAAACACAGTTATTATCCCAGGGGTCATTCTACATCTTTTTTTCTTACACATATATACTGAATACGGACGGCAGCAGTTACCTGTTGTTTTGCCTGACCCACACCCACTCCCATTCAACAGCCATCCAAGTGCAATGGCCATACCCCAGGTAGACCAACGAGACTTGCAGTCCCAGGAATCACAACAGTGACACAAGAAAAGAGAGGAGTTGAAGAGGATTCATCCTAACTGTGGGGCCGAAAAAGCCTCAAAATCAGAAAAAAGCCATAAATAATCAGAAAAGCCAGAAAATCACGGTCCTTACCATCTCGATTCCTTTAGCAATTGACCCCCTTTCTCCTGGATATACTATCATTTCTAGCATTTGGATTTTCCTTCCATTCTGTGAGTTAACCCACCTTCTTTTTTTTCCTTTTTTTAAGATTTTATGTATTTGACAGAGAGGGAGAGAGCATGAGCAGGGGGGAGGAGCCAGGGGAGAGGGAGAAGCAGACTCTCCACTGACCAGGGAGCCTGACATTGGACTCCCGGGACTCGATCCCTGTACCCTAGGATCAGGACCTGAGCCGAAGGCAGACGCTTAACCGACTGAGCCATCCAGGTGCCCCGTTAACCCACCGTCTATTAATAAATTACTTTAGCCCAAGTTATCCAGAGTTGGTTTCTGTGCCTGGAAACCAGAGGACCCCGGTATACCCACCACTCTCAAAACTCTGTGGTAGCTAATAAAACTCATCAATTTTCAAGTCAGGTCCATTTTCCAACATCAGTAAAAATGAAGGTCTAGAGGCCATTTTTATACCGGCAAAGTAAAAGCTTAAGAAATTCTTTTAGTTGGTAATATTCTAATAACCACTCTTAAATTCTGATTGCAAATGTTTCTTTCACTGAAAAACATTTCTAAGGAGAAACATTCTTTTTACTCATTGGAAACATTTATTGGTCTTTAATCAAAGTAGTGTTGTTTTTTTTTTTAATAGCTGTTTCATCAGGATGGCAACCAAGCATGTGCCTCGTGCCAGATTTCCTCTTCTTTTCCTATTCCACATGGCTTCCATGGTTTTCATGCTTGGGAACAACTGGTATAGTGGGGACAGGACAAACTTGTTTAAACAAGCAAAAATCATTCAGCAATTCAAGTCAAGCCAGTGGATATTATTTTAATAATTGTGAAGAGCTTGATCTCCACAGTGTTTACATTTTACTTCAATGAATATAGACAGGTTTCCCTTGGGTACTCATTAGTGATACCAATTTTGAGTTTTCATTGATTGTAGTTTTCTATATGTTTAAAATGTTTCACAATTTATTTGGGATTGCAGTGTCTGCCTCACAGTTTCTGTTAAAAGGCTGACATAAGCTATTTGTGTTTGAGAGAAATATTCTGAAGGGTTTAATGCCCGCATCAGGGCAGATCACCAGGGAAAGCAGTCTTATGGCTTCCTACCCCACACCTGAGCCTCACAGACTTGTCCAGCAGAGCCTCAACTTGACACAACTCCCCAGGGAAGGCACAAAGGAGAAACGATCTGATCTGTCCCACCTGAGAAAAAGAAACATCTAGATGTGGACCTTCTCTATATTTTGGGGGTAATATCTTTATAAAAGCCACTGTCCTTTCATTAAAGTCCAAGGAGTCCAATTTTTCTCTCTTAGGAAAAGTATGGGCCTCCCTTCAGGCCGTCTGAGAACCGCGGTGGGTTCCAAACGGGAAGCTCTCCCTCGAATCTGTCCTCCACCCTCTGATTTAGTTTCCACCAGGGGTCAGTGGACCTCAGTTTAGATCTGAAGGCAAACTTTGAGATAAACTATGATGGTGACAAATCAGAAATATGTGCGTTACTAACGTAAGTACGAGGCCAGGGTAGCCCCTTCTTCTCAGCACTCAACACTGACGCCCTTGCCATCCCTCATGTGTCACACTCGCCTGGCTGCCACAGCCTAAGGCTGACCTCTGCCCTCTGTGGCAGGAGGTGAATTATTTGAGGACAAGGGCAGAAGAGGATCCTTGGCAGTTGCTCTTCTTTTCTTATTCAAATGAGCTCAACAGAACGTGGTTTTTAAAGATCGGATCCAAGTACGAAAAAGAACCTACAAAGCCATGTGCAAAACAAACATTATGTCATTGGTGTCAATAACCCCGTGGGAGCAGACCTGTGGCTAGTGAGCAGGTCAGACACTGCAGAGAGCTCTGGGTTGTCACCAGGACTCAGACTGTGCCACATCCCTCAATTTCACAGGCTGCACCTGCAGACTGATAACACATAAAGGAATTTCCTGAAGGAAGAAATATATTACAAATACATGAACTTCAGTGAAAATTTTTTGAAGTGTCTCTCTGCCTCAGTTTAAAATTCTCCCCTTGTATTTCTTCTATTCCGGTTCTACTTAAATTCTATTAGTGAACAAACTTCTATGAGAGAACAAACTTCCTATTTACTTCAAAATCTTAACAGAAATTATACTCATCAAAAGGTTAAAAATAAATGTGAACAAAATCTGCAAATCACTTGTTTATATTTTTACTGGCCGTCATACTTTGAAGGCACGTTAACTCTTTCAGGTCAATAGTATACTAAATGATATCTTTGCTTTCTGCTTTATGTGGGAGATAATAAGGTCTCAGACAATGAATATTTAGGATTGAAGTTCTGACTTAGTTTGGCATGGGTATCATCTTTCTGGCTTAAGTTTGCAATCTTTATTTTAAATAACAAAATTGGCTTTTACTGTTCTTTGTTTTCCCTTTAACATGTCTTTTATTATTTCTTCTTATTATCCCTTTCCTGAAATAAGTGTCACTTCTACAAATAAATGCATACCAGCTAGAAGCATGGATTCCAAAGCAAGACAGATTGAGCACTCCTGCCTAATAGCCCTGAAATCTTGGGCAAAACACTTAACCTCTCTAGGACTCAGTTTCTATATCCATAAAAGGAAGATAAGAGTACCTACCTCATAAAGTTGATGTGAAAATTACATGATTAGTAAGTGTAAAGATTTTAGATCAGTGCCTAGCACACAGTAAGTCCTACTTTAGAGTTTGCTATTAATATTGTTGCTATTAATTTATTTCTAATCCCTTGAGTTGCCTTTTTATTTTTTGATAGTGTTTAGAATGGGAATGTGAACCCACTTTTTCTAAAAGAGACTAAAGCCCACTAATTTCTATATATTCCTCCATCACAAACACTAAACATTTTTTTTTTTTGCAGTATAAGAATGCAGGAAGTGTTTATGTGAGAAAAGGAAGTTAGAAAAGAACTGGAACTATGATCATAGGATATTTCAACATCCATAACAAAGGTGGCCTACACGAAAAGATGACATGTTCCTAAAGGTAAGCCTGAAAGGCCTGTTTCCTCTGTCAATATGCAGCAAGCAAGAGGAATGACAATGTTGGATTTGGTCCTAGAGGCTGAGCCAGACATAACAAGCAAGGTTAAGGTTAGGGCAGAGCTCACATTCACAACCATGTCACACATCTAGGTATTTTAAATGTCAACAGGATTTATATATGGTGATGCTGCATTTTGGAGAGAAAGAAGAGTCAGGAAACAGTTTGGTGAAGGAAACTAGCACAAACTGTCAGTTATAAGAAACTTCAGAAACTGAAGGTCAGGGACAGGTTACTTTCTCAAAGCGTTACTAAAAAGTTAACATAAAATGCACTAGTTTTGCTACCTACAGAAGTAGCACACCTTGAGGGATATTTTTTAAATGTATTATCAAGGGGCGCCTGGGTGTCTCAGTTGGTTAAGCATCTGCCTTCGGCTCAGGTCGTGATCCCTGGGTCCTGGGATGGAGCCCCACACTGGGCTCCTTGCTCAGCGGGGAGCCTGCTTCTCCCTCTTCTTGATGCTCCCCCCACCCCCGCTTGTGATCTCTCGCTCTCTCTGACAAATACACAAAATCTTAAAAATTAAAAAAATAAAATGTAGTATTAAAACTGTCCTAGGAAATGCCCTAGTTCCACCAAAGTGGCCAAAAGCAATTCTATGGGAGGACCAGAGCAATTCAAAACTTGATACAAGAATTGTGACGGACCTAAAAGAGAATGTAAACTGGGTCATCTGGGGATTTAGAATAATTAAGACTATATTCACCTGCACATAATAGGAACCTGACTAATTTTTCTTAAAATACAAGAAATCCAGAAGAGGTATTCCAGGGCTGGTACAGCTAGTCAAAGGTACAAATAAAGACAAAGGTTCCTTCTTGGGGCACATGGGTGTCTCAGTGGGTTAAGCGTCTGATTCTTGACTTTGGCTCAGGTCATGATCTCAGGGTTGTCAGATCGAGCCCCAAGTTGGGCTCCACAGTGGGTGCTGGGTGTGGAGCCTGCTTAAGATTCTTTCCCTCCTCTCCCACTACCTCTCCCCCCAACGTGTGTGTGTGTGCACGTGCACACGCTCTCTCTAAAAATAAAAAGTAAAAAATAAAAAACAAAGATCAAGGCTCCTTCTAAATTCCTGGTTCACTCTTACCATGCGACCATCACCCTCAAGGTCACAAGATGGCTGTACCACACCGTGGCTAGAAGAAATGGGTAAGAGTAGAGCAAAACCCAAGTATTTGTGGAGTCTTTTTTAAAATCATCTTTACCAATTTTGCCAATAACCTTTCTAAAGATCCCACTCAGTAGACTTCCACTTCATCTTACTAAAATATATTGCAAGGGAGCCTTGGAGGTGAGTATTTTTAACTAGACACATAGTTGTTCTCGACAAAATCAGTAAGAAAGGGAGTTTCAGTAATGACTAGACAACAAGCAATGTATGTGACATAATGAGGCATTCTGGAGTCTAGGAACAGGACAATCTTCCTCCACTACTGTCTAGGGAAGAAGAGGTCAACCGGACCAGCTGACATGAGTTGGCTGGACAAGCTTTCCTAGATGCTGGAATCAGCCATTCTGATCATCTAACAACCTGCTCCCCAAACCACCTGCCAATAGTCACTTGCCTACCCATAGAGACTTTGCTCCAGTGGCCAGCCAAAGCCTTTATACGGACAAGCGCAGTTTTTCTTGTAAACGAACCGACCTTCCACTTCACCACCTAGCCGCTTGTGGATCTAAGTTTCCTCAATTAGTCCCTGAAGACCTGGTGAACTCTGGGTTCATTATCAAAACCAATCTCTCTCAGTTCTAGTTTGGCTGAAATAGTTTTGTATTTTAAAATTGTTTCACATGGGTTGTAGACATATATATTATAGGATTTGACAAAATATATTAAACTGATGTCAATATTTACTTATCTTGGCATCTTTCCCAGACTACACTTAAATACACAAAGTTTGGTTGTTATTATGACCATCAAATAAAGAAAAATACTCCATCTAGGAATAGGAAGGTTTGCGTTAGGAATGGGCTAAGTTAATAAAAGTTTTGGTTGGACTAGAACCATACTTAAAACTCTTACTTCTAGGCAAGTCATATATGTATTTTGGCTGGGAAGCACTTTCTGATCGTACATATTGGGTGATGAGTTGATTTTTTTTTAATTTTTATGATTCTCCTCAATAACTAAATTTGAAATTTCTCTTGAAATGTGCCACATAATGACAGGGCACAAAACAGACATGCATGGGAAAATGGCTCCTAGCTGTATAAACAGTGCTTCAAATATCCTTATCTAACGTTGGGTGATGGTACCAGACGATAACAGCTACTATCTGATAAGCACCTATTGTGTGCCAGGTGCTTTATAAGCATAACCTCATTTGATGATTGCAACCCTGAAATATGAATATTATTATATCTAAGTTAGAATCAGAAAATCGGGACTTAGAGAGGAGAGGTAACTTGCTGAAGGCACACAACTAATTAAGTGGCAGAGAAAGGATATATACGGGGGTCTCTCTGCTGCCAAAGCTTGAACTCCCACCACTACATACATGCCTGTGCCTCCCCAGGACTGTCCTTTTTAGTGTAATAACTCTGAACTCTCAGCCAAGGCATCTTTGAAGTTCTGAGATAGAACAGACAATGGCACAAAACAATAAAATAGATCTTGCTCGAGAAAGACTATGGTACTTACCCCAGAGCAACCCATCTCCAATCTAGTGTTTGCTTTATACCAAGGCCCCCACCCCCCTTTCTGACCTATCTGTTAAGTGCCAGCAACCAGAAGACTGCATCACTATTTCATACCTGGGCAACTGCAGTTGTGAGCCTTGGTACAGACCAGCAAGTAAATGAGACGACTTGAGGTGACTGAGGTGATGAGAGAGAGAGTCCTTCATCAGTTTACTAGAAGAGATTCTTTGCACTCAAGCATCAGACGTCTCCAGATTGAGCTTTTAGATTCAAGCTAATTTAGTACACCATTTTCCAATTTCTGTAACCCTCCCCATGTGTACCTCTATGCTTCTGTGCACAAACTTCAGAATCTGTAGTCCCACCAAATTAAGTGACAGTGGGGAAAGCGGCCAACTCAGAATTCAACAGCCACAGGCTTGAAAGTTCTTCCGAGAGATTTTACAGTGTAGGAGGAAAGGCCCGTTTTCTTTGAGGAGTAATTAATCCATAATTTTTGAAAAGGGCAAGTGCATGTCACAGAAACATAACATTAAGTTTTTAAGAGAATAATACAAAAGCCTACTCATCCACTTCTATGATTGCAAACATCCAATGAGTACAATAATTGCTATAAATCTACTGATATTTTTCATGTTACAGTCAATGGAGAGAAAAATAGAGATGGTGACAGAAAATCTGAAGGGAAGAAGGAAAGAGAGAAAGAGTAGAAAGAACAAGAGAAGGGAGTTGTAAAGCAGGAAAAGGGAAGGAAGAGGAGAGGGAAAGCAAGGACCTGTGACAGGGTGGAAGAGAGAAGAGGAGGAAAGACAATGAGAAAATTCAGGAGGAGGAAGAAAGGGACCAAGGCTAGAGAGAAGATGAGATACAGAGGGAAGAAGAGCAGGCAGAGCAGGAAAGGCAGAGAAAATTGATTCTGAGGTGAGTGTAGCGCTGGCTGGTCAACTATGGTCATGCCTCCACGTCACTCAGTATGTGGGCACTCGCATACATCAATGGCAAACACTCATGAGTGCTTCTCTAGTTGCGAAGACTTCTTTAATCAACAAAATTTAATTTATTCTGTTTTCCAAATAAAGTCTTATTTCTCTAAGGAAAGACAATTTAGTATCAAAAGATAAGCTGGGTTTTAGCACTTATTTTGGAACGTCAGAGTTCCTATGACTATTTCTTTGTGGCATCCCAAAGCTACCTAATTACCATCACCTTGTTTTTTGAGTGATTAGAGCTGCCTTAAGCCACACATCAACATCTGTACATTTATACTGATCCTTCCGCACATCCCTACATCTGTTGCTATTTGGTTCCGACGTGGGATTGAATAAAGAAGGAAAAAATATGTGCAGTTTTAGCGAAGCACACCTTAGAAATAATTGGTTAACCCATAGGCATAGTATTCAATCCTCTGGAGGCTCTCTTGCCTTCAATGACATGGGCACAACAGATAGCCTGGCAAAAATTACTCTCTGATCCATACAACTGAAACCAAAGTAAGATCCTCATGGGGAATTACCTCATGGGGAATTACCCGACAGCCAAGAATCACTTTTTAAAAAAATACACCATTCCTGTATCTGGACAGTCATTATGAAACGTTCATATTTGAAAACTCAATTCCAATTCCTGAAAATGTGTTTTTTTTTAAGATTTTATTTTTATTTATTTGACAGAGACAGCCAGTGAGAGAGGGAACACAAGCAGGGGGAGTGGGAGAGGAAGAAGCAGGCTCCCAGTGGAGCAGGGAGCCTGATGCGGGGCTCGATCCCAGAACGCTGGGATCACGGCCTGAGCTGAAGGCAGACGCTTAACGACTGCGCCACCCAGGCGACCCAAAAATGTGTTTTTAATACTGTTTTGCTTAAGTTCAATAAGACTGAAATTATACAGTTTGGTTATTTAATAACTGACTCTAAAATTGGTGGGGTGGATTAATCACCCAAATGTTTCTTGAAACCAAAATAGTTAGATAAATGAATTTCCCTTTTTTTCTGCGTTATGTCATTACTCAGACAAAGCCTACATCCTTTCTCTTTGCTGTTCATGGAGAACCTGCCATTCAAACTGAATGCATTCCACCTTCCTTCTCTTCCTGACAAGAGTGTAGGGCCATCCATTTTTGCTATTTCTATATTACATAAAGAACTTAAAATTTTTTAAGAACTTTATATTTTGCATGAGAATATATACAATTTTTAAAATGCCAATCCTCAAAAAGTACTGGCTACTTGATTTACTTATGCTTTTCATATGTAAAGGCTATTTGCAATACTAAGGGTTCAATGCATCAGCAATCACCTATTAACATTAAAGACAGAGTAAGTGTCATTTGAAGTAATCAAAAGAACAACTATGGCTTAACATGCAACACATTCTAAGTAATTGATAATGTAAGTTCCCAGGCCATTCTAGTAAGGTGATCAATTCCAGAGAGGGAAAAAATAAATCAAAGATGGCTTTCAGATCTATTCTCTTGAATAAACTAATTTATGAAAAAATTTCTTTTTTTTAAGACCTGAAATCATGAGTTGGACACTCTACTGACTGAGCCACCAAGGCATTTATGAAAAAAATTCGAAGTCAATAGTGTGGACCTTAAAATCTTGTTTCAATACCTATCACCTACTTTTTAAAGGTGAAAAGAAAAAAAAAATATGGGAATAAGATAGTCTGTCAAAAATATATGATTACAATTATGCAACTTTATTTTATTCTTTAATATTTTTAATGAAAATAAAATAATAGCTTAAAATAAAGGTTCATAAAAATTGGAAGGGAATACTCTAATCAAATAATTTCTAGTAATGTACTACTGTGAACGAAGTAAGAATATCTGCCTAAATGAGATGTTTTCAATTATGAGCCTAAGACCTGATTTTTTAAAATTTATGGTTGGAATTGAACCTCACATGGGGAATATATATTAAAGCAAGATTTACGTGACTTAAGAAACAATCTGAACCACATCAGTAAAACATGTTTGAAATAAACCGTAGAGTGAGATGAAATATATAACAAGTAGAGCAAAATGCTTTAAAATGGTCAATTTTCACAGTCGCATACAAGCAGGACACCGCTGCAGTTCACTTATAAATTGCATTTGACAAATGATCCTAAGAGTTTAAATGTGCTGATTCTGGAATCTGAGACAGGTAAAGGACAAATAACCACATCCCTGATCAAACAATACAGTTACCTTAGCAACATGAGATTACATTAATTCAAATGATAATATCAGAACTTTGAAAGGAATTTTATTTGGAGCATATTACCAAAAATTATGTCTGACACATATCATTCCTGTATTTGAAAGGTCATTACATCGCACTGCCTTTGAACAGTGATTTTTAAATAGCAACCAGTTGATTCCAGAATACATGTATTTATAATAGTAATATTGGCAATTGTTACGACAAAGTGCTCTTCCTCCAATCACATCTTTTTTTAGGTAAATGCTCAGTTTTAGCAGTAGGAATTGATTTCCCCAATCACCCCATAAAATGATTAAATAAATAACAGGATGGAAACATAGCATGCAAGAACTACCAACAGTGCTACTGCATTTACAAAATACAATACAATCCCCCTTTTAAAGCATTATACCATATCACTAACTCAGTTCTGCTTAAGACAGAATTTTTTTCCCCTCAATCAATATTGTAGAACATTTTTTCACTATAAGGGATCACTTCCCCCACCTTACATGCCCTTAATAATAGGGATTCTAGTCTATTTCTGGATTCAGATAAATTGTCTTATCAAAGCTCAGGCACTTTCCACAGACTCATTTACCTACGCTTGGCTTTCATAGATGTTTTTCCTAATGTCTGACCTCTCCTCTCTGATGGTGACTGAGTAAAGCCAATCTTGTGAGTAGGTAGGTTCTTATTACATGATTTAAAGAGTTTCTAAAAGTCTTTCTATCCCAAAATGTATTACCTGCCTGCTTGGTGATGCTTAAAATTATTCTAAACAATAACAGGAAAAACATCTTTCTACCATTAAAATTAAGACTGTGGGAGAATTTAATATTGATGAGTCACACTCTCTACAAATCAGTTGGAAGAGGAGCCTGTAAACAAAAAAGGATAGGTAGATACCTGAGGGTAAAGGGGAGGAAGTGGGATTATCATGGGAAGGGAAAGGTACAGACATCAACTCGACCTTTGCATGTTTCACAATACTGCCCTGGTCCCTAGGAGAAGGAGCAGTGAATCGCCAGGCGTGGTTGGGAAAGAGAAATGGCCACCTGGCTAGGCCAGCTAGGTCTTCACTTCCTATCTTCCCGTTATTTGCAGCCTTCTACAAAA
The DNA here is from genome assembly GCF_002007445.2 of Ailuropoda melanoleuca. Lineage (NCBI taxonomy): Eukaryota > Metazoa > Chordata > Mammalia > Carnivora > Ursidae > Ailuropoda > Ailuropoda melanoleuca. The sequence goes on along the minus strand of NC_048218.1, from coordinate 127,843,750 downwards.
AAATTCAGGTTGGTCCTGGAAATCATGTTGTGGAAATTGACTGTATCTTGGGACTTGTGCAAAAACAGTAAATTCTTAAAAAAAAAAAAATTCTGATCCTGAGACCTAATTCACTATGATGTATGTAAGACCTCTTTTTGCTGAGTTTCTGCAATGTGGTATACTCATGCAAGGACACCATAGTTCACTGTGACTAATGATGCCATCTCAAGAAAGTCATAGACAACAGAATTTAAAAGATGTAAGAAGATGGGGCACTCGGTCAGTTAAGCATCCAATTCTTGATTTCGGCTCAAGTAATGATCTCAGGGTTTTGAGATTGAGCCCTCCCTCGGGCTCCGCACCGGTAATGGAAACTGCTTAAGATTCTCTCTCTCCCTCCCCCCAACTTTCTCTCTCACTAATGAATGAATGAATGAATGATGTAAGCAGATGAAAACAGAGGTACCGAGTGACACCCTTTAATTAAGAGATGAAAGCTAGGAGAAGTAACCACGTACTGTTTTTAGAGTGGCCAAAATTGCAAATACATATATACACTACTTAATGTTGGAAATACATGACAACTGTGTTAGACATGCAAGCTTCAGATTCTTTGGTATTATATATTTTTGTTTTTGAAAAGATTTTCTTTTTAAGATTTTACTTATTTATGAGAGAAGCGAGAGTGTGCTTCAGCAGTAGTGGGGGAGGGGGCAGAGGGAGAGGGAGTAGCAGACTCCCCACTGAGCAGGGAGCCTGACTCCTGGGCTCCATCCTAGGACCCCGGGATCATGACCTGAGCCAAAGGCAGACACTTAACCGACTGACACATTCAGGCGCCCCAAAAGATTTTCAATAAAATCTTTAAATAAAGATGACACATACAGAGACCCATAATTTTGAACCACTTTTATACTCTTCTGACATCTGCCTCTCCATGTCACATTCTGAGCTCTGTCACACAGCACAAGTCTCAGGGGGCAGCTGACATAGTCTGATCTACAGTAATGTTCTGTGTTAGGGGCCCTTGTACATACCACTTCTATCTCAATGCATTCTCTTAGGTAAAAAAGTGACAACCACCAGCTGTACCCAAACACCATTCCTCCAAAGGATAAGTTCAATGTATATCATAGATAAGACGGATTTATCCTGACATAATTGCTACCTTCAAAGATTGAGAAGGTTAGAAATAAAATCTCAAGCCAATATTTTACAGATTTCTGAGCTTTAAAAAATTTTGGCTGAATGACCTTCTATTTTGGTCTCATATAAAATAAGCCAACCAGAAATGTATACTAGGTTAAGCTTTCCTAGTATCAGTTCAATTCCTAAAGATGCTATATAATTTTAACATTAATTTTTAAAAGTCTAAGAGAAAAAGAGACACATGTAAGCATCATTTCATTTTTAGACAATTCTTCAACCTGTAGCACATATTACAGGGAAAAACTCTTACTGAAGTCCTGTTTCAAGCAGGCAATTTCAAAATCTAAGTATTTGATAAAACAGGTAACAGGAATTTAAAATACGACATGAACAGTTCTCAAAGTTTATAATAATTTGACTTTCTTGAAGTCACATAATAAAATTTCTCTACTTTTCTGATGGCAGAAAAGATGTAGGAATTGAGGCTTCCCCCACAATGACCAACTTGAAGTATGACACTTTTTTCTTACTCTCTATCATTCATTCTTTTTCAGACTTAGGGATGTGATGATGGTCAGTCTTTGACTTATATGTGCTAGTTTTATAGCAAAAGCAAAGGCTATGTCATATTTTAGTATTTGTAAATTTTCTGTGCTAGGACCTCACAAAGAATGTGGAAAGCAGAAGGAAAAAAAAAATACAGTAACAGGGCTTTGTATTATCACATGGTCTTCCATCACAACCTAACAATCAAAGCCCAGCTTTGGCTCACTTACCTACCACTCTCACTTAGAACTAATGTCAGGCAAGCACCTTTGCTAAGGGTCATACCAAGTGACAGATTCAATCAATCAGTCTTGGGTTTAGGTCTAGGTTGCCATCAAACTGGCTGGTCTTTCCACTTAAAGATTCTCGGGTCCTCAGAAAAAACACCAGAACGTTCTTGGGAAGGGAGTGAGAGAAACACTTTATTAAAGAAGGGACTAGTTGCAGAAAATTAATTTTTCAAAGTCTAAAATTCCACAGAATTAGACTCCTGCTTTACAGACAAGGCTGCCACCATGCCACAAGAAAGTTGTAAAAGCACTCTTTTAAACCTCTGGAGAAAGCACTATTAACGTAAAACATTTTAAAGCAGACACGAAGGTGTTTTTCAAAAAACAGAAAACTTAAGGACTCCCATCATTTTTACATGCATGTTTATCTGAAATGCCAGCTGCTCTGTGGATTATCTCCTGCCATGTCAATAATTGTTAGCCTACAAGACATCGAAACTATAATATGAGATTACTAGGCAATAGTTTCTATTTGGTTGGGTGTAAGTATTTTTGCCTTGAAATTCTAATCAAATAGTGCCTGTCACACCTTAGAAGCACCAGGGAAGTGAAACAGCCAGAAGTGCCAGAGGAAATAACAGAAAATAGACAATAATTTATCTCCCCCACATACTCGATTTACTAGCTTAAAACAGTCAAAATACACGCACCATATAAAATTCTATTTCTTGGAGCTATATTTTACTTCCTCAGCAACGTTTAATTTTGATGAAGGACTCCATACTGATCTTTTTAAAAAGGTGCCTTTAAATTATAAGGGGCTTCCAGCCCTTACCTGAAAATTAAAGCTGTGCAGATAAAAGACAAAGTCATCAATAAACACCACAGAGATCACTTTAAAAACAAGCAGCACGTTAAAAGTAAGAGGAATTTTTTTTTTTAAAAACCCATCTATTAGGGACATTTTAAAGGACATTTCATAAAGCATAGAGAGAGCTGGAAGCAGCCGTTCCATTTCAGGAGGGCCGTTTGACACTGGATGAAATGGGGGACCCCTGGCTGGTGAGCAGCGGGAACTTTGCAGCGGGCAGGGGGCGGCGCGGGGCGGCCGGGTACCGGGGCGCGTCAATCTGCCACCAGCCCGTCCGCAAAGCCCAGCGCCAGCCCCAACGCCACCCGGCTCCCTTCAAGGGGAACTGGGAGCAGGACAAAGGTCTGGAATCTGAGCGGCGGGGTTAGGGAAACAAGACGCGCGGATCCACTAAACGTGTCAGCGGCAAGGACGAGGAGTGAGGGGGGAAAGACGCCAACCCCCAATTCTCAGGCGTTTCCCACAAGAACCGGCTCATTACGAGGAGATGCGTGAGGGGAGCGTGTGCTGTGTGGCGAATAAATCCCAACTCGCGACTCGAGCCTCACTCACTAACTTTGTTCTCCGTCCCTCCGCAGAGCGCAGGGTTGAGGGAAGGGTTCTCTTGGCTCTCGTTTAAATGGCCCCTTGGAAGAAGGAAAGGGATAAAAAGCTGCGCTCGCGAGCGCACCGGGCTGGGCGGCGAGCGCCGAGCGGCTGTGGTACCTACCATGGTATTCTTGTCCCGGTACGTAGTAGGTGGGGTTGCCCGCAATGTGCAGGGAAATGAGCACCTCGCCCTGCTCCCCATCCCCTTCCAGCTCCCCGTGGTGGGTGCACAGGAAAAAGAAGGGCGAGAAGCGGGGGTAATAGCCCACCGCCGCGCGCGCCCTCAGCGTCGCCCCCAGCAACAGCGCCAGGAGGAAAGTCCGCGGGGCCCAGCAACTGCGCTCCATGCCGCCGCCGCCGCCGCGCGCCCCGAGCGCCGCTCGCTCATTCAGTTTGGGAGGCGCCGGGACGGAGGAGCCACGCGGAGGGAAGGCGACAAGGCGGCGGACGGGAGCAGAGCGGGCTCCGAAGCGGAGCCCCGCCGGAGAGTTCCGAGGGAGACCGCGGCTCGCAAAGTTTCTTTGGGCCGCGGGAGAGCGGGACCCGGGATGCGGGCGCCGAGAGCGCGTCGGCCTCCGCCTCCGTGCGCCGCCGCTGCCGCCGCCGCCTCTGCGCGACGCCCCTCGGCCAGGCCTGGGAAAGCGCCCGCCCCGCTCCACACCTTCTTAAAGCCCCGGGCGCCGAGTCCCCCCCGCCGCCACCACACGTGTCCCGGCCGCTCCCCCGCCCCCGCGCGCC